>NC_089820.1:67240099-67304065 GCF_029633855.1 Hoplias malabaricus
CTAGACCTCATTTTGGGGAAAAGGTGACACCTCTGCAAATTACTACTGTTGCTTTTAGAGTTTTATTGAAACCTTTCTGAGTAAATTAGTGAGTGGGTTACGTAAAGTACGTTGTGAGTGCTTCTCTGTATGAGCATTAAATGGGGACTATATAATTCTTTTGCAGTTTTACTGTTTCTCCTGAGATCCTCTCATGATAGATGTTTTCCCACACGTACGTCATAAGTGAGGTCATTACTGAAGTCACGTACTTGTGCTGGATGATTGATTCTTGGTCTCAGTCATCACAAATTTACTGGATGGAGCTCCATAACGACATAGGACTCACAGGAACTACATAGGATCAGATACTGTCCTATTCCAATTGTAGGCGGAGCTTATACAAGCCCTGTATATACAATTGAACACCTGTGTCAGCAGTGGGTGCACCTTAATGTACCAGAAATAACTAATTACTAGATGGAGCCAGAACTTTTTTTGGAAATATGGTGCGTGAGTCCCTCTTGGCTTTGTGACATCACAAAAACAGTTAACTGGGAAAGAGCTGTGGCTTAGTTCTCTTATATGGGCTCCAGAGGCTTTTCAAGCCATCAACCACATCCGCCGTCTCCTGTCCTGTTGGATGAAAGCGAGGGAGGAGTGGACAGAAGGAAATCTGCGTAGACATAGCACCCGTTGGACGGCACAGCTGGCCGAGTGGGCGTCATGTGGCACCACTGTTATTTCCACAGCTGAAGACAGTTAGCGGCACACTAAGCGAACCTTTTTGTGTCTTAATGAAATTTCCACTCAGCGATCGGCCACCGTTTATTTTTCCTGTGTTCGCCGGCCGCGTGGCAATAATAGAGCTACTTTTTTTTTTTTTTATAAAGCCGCAGCCGCCCTCGGTCCAAAACCGTTGAAGACGAAGCATCAACAATAAATGTATAGCGTGTACAAATGTAGAGATTTGAATTATTATTTCATATTGGACAGATCTTCTGATAAGATAGCACAGGGGAACTGCTGCCTTCTCCTGGTGGATCAGACTGTATATATTCCCCTTAATGAAAATCATTAATGTGGTCTGAAATTGTGAGGGGTTTCACATGACTCTGTATAGTTCCATGTCTGGAAAAGCTGTTTGATCTGAGCTGGATCATTCCCAGGACTGCAGTGACACTGATGTATGTGGTGGTGGTGTGCTGGTACAAGTGGATCAGACACAGCAGTGCTGTTGGAGTTCATAGAGTAGTCCACCAGCCAGAAATAGGCAGAAACAAAGTCAAAGTGTTATAGCTGATCGGGGTTATCATGTTACTAGGTGAATATTTAAGCATGCCCATCCTTAGAAACAGCATTAGTGGCCTGTCCGGGACTGTGTGAATTTGAGACCGCCCTGGCGTTCGTTTACTTAGCTGGTATGGGTATTTTCTTGTGAAGTGGGAGAGTTTTGGAGGAAAGAGGTTTGATGTGTGCACGTTTTTGTGCCAGGTCAGAGAGGGATCCTCTTTCATATAAATGACTTCTGCTCTTTCCTCTGGCAGGCCTTCTCTTGTGCTGACTGATGAGTGAATACAACAGACAACTCACACACACACACACACACACACACACACACCTCAGCAGTGATGAGGCCGAGACCTGATTACCAACTCTGCTTTAAATGTGATCAAGACCTAGATGAAAGCAAAAGCAAAGTCTGTGTGTGTGTGAGAGAGAGAGACGCAGAGAGAGAGGCAGAGACAAACAGAGAGAGAGAGAGATGCAAAGAGAGAGAGAGACGAAGAGAAAGAGAGAGACACACAGAGAGAGAGAGAGAGAGAGAGAGAGGCAGAGAGACACAGAGAGAGAGAGAGAGAGAGAGAGAGAGAGAGAGAGAGAGGCAGAGACAAACAGATAGAGAGAGAGAAAGAGAGAAAATTTCTGGTGCCATTCTTGTGGTCCATGTGGCAGTTCTGGAAAGTTGGTACATTTTATAAAAGGCAGTAAAAGCATGAATTAGATTTTTTTAATTCTCTTGGCACTTTACTAAAAAATAAAATGTTTTTCACTGAAAATGTTTGTATTTTGGGGGCGGCACGGTGGCGCAGCAGGTTAGTGTCGCAGTCACACAGCTCCAGGGACCTGGAGGTTGAGGGTTCGATTCCCGCTCCTGGTGACTGTCTGTGAGGAGTGTGGTGTGTTCTCCCTGTGTCTGCATGGGTTTGCTCCGGGTGACTGTCTGTGAGGAGTGTGGTGTGTTCTCCCTGTGTCCGCGTGGGTTTCCTCCGGGTGACTGTCTGTGAGGAGTGTGGTGTGTTCTCCCTGTGTCCGCGTGGGTTTCCTCCGGGTGACTGTCTGTGAGGAGTGTGGTGTGTTCTCTCTGTGTCTGCGTGGGTTTCCTCCGGGTGACTGTCTGTGAGGAGTTGGTGTGTTCTCCCTGTGTCCGCGTGGGTTTCCTCCGGGTGCTCCGGTTTCCTCCCACAGTCCAAAAACACATGTTACAGGTGGATTGGCGACTCAAAAGTGTCCATAGGTGTGAGTGAGTGAATGTGTGTGTGTCTGTGTTGCCCTGTGAAGGACTGGCGCCCCCTCCAGGGTGTGTTCCCGCCTTGCGCCCAATGATTCCAGGTAGGCTCTGGACCCACCGTGACCCTGAACTGGATAAGGGTTACAGATAATGAATGAATGTTTGTATTTTATAAATGTAAACAAATGCAGAATTGGAACACACTCTAAATAAGAGGGACATTCTGGAGATTCCACTGTAATTTATTTCCATCTACCACTTCATAAAATGACTAATTTCCTTTGCACATTTCACATTTATTTCTCTTCTCATAATATGGTAAATTCTGCATAAAATTCTGCCTTTAAATTTGGATAAAAGAATAGTGTCTTCACTGTAGATGTTGTGTATTTATTAAAATTAAATTAAACAGAATGTAATTTGACCCTGGGTCTTATGCATACGGCTGCACATTTTTCGAATGGGGAGGGGAGGGAGGAATGTCTATTTCACTTCCTAAACCTGTTACAGCACTGTTATTACTGTACACTTCTGCAGAAAATTAACTGAAATAACAAAATGGCAGCTGGCCGGAGGCGAGAAAGCACACTTGGAATTTTTTCGCCCTCCTCTTGGTTTGCCTAAAATTTCTCACGTTCACCTTGTGATGGCTTTGGCTGCCTCTCAACCCCAGGCACCCCATTCATGTTTTATTCTACGCTTTCAGCTAATACACACACGCACACGAACATGTATACACAAACACACACACACACACGTGCTGAACATGTTCTTCACTCTCACACATTCATGCACATGGCTTTACTCTTGACAAACCTAAACACCCAAACACTCGCGTGTGCAGGTGTGTGTCCCCTGGGCGGTCTGTGTATGTGCACTCACACTCTTAGCACGTGAGGTGGAATAATGAGCTTTCAGGATACTTCTGATTTCTTCTGCTAATCCAGTTTTGGCAAATGTTATGTGGTGGGCAGTGGCATTGATCTGATTTTATGCTGTATTAGGCTGTTAATTAGGCTATTAATTAGGCTGTATTAATAGTGGGAAGTAAATGGAATGATTGGTTAAAGGAGCAGTTGACAGAAAACCGCTCTCTCCAACTGATGTCTGAAGTGTTCCACTGGATCTTTGAAGCTACTTTAGCTAATGGAACCATGCTCAGGTTAACATCATGTCATCTGCATATTTTAATTACCACACACTTGCCTTAAGTTATGTTAATTAGTTTCATATTGTACAAAGTCATACAAAATTACAAAATCAGCCTGTCAGTCATTTAAACCTTTGTTAACATCTCTCTTTAGTATTTACCTGCTGCGTAATTCATGAAATGAAAGTGTCAAACAAATAAATACAGTGGAATCTGAGTTCCTAACTTGTGTTTATTGAGAGTCAGAAAACATGTTATTTCTTACTAATTGAAGGAATAAGGTTTAAAAGACCGTTGGTCCCCCCCCCCCCAACGGTGTTGGGAAACTCTAATAGGCGTCTTGCCTGTGACGTAGATGGTGGACAACACTCTAGAAGCTGCACTTAATTTAATGCAGAATGATGAAAAGGTGTGTTGTTTTTGGCTGCAATCATTCAATGTACAGTGGGACATCTGTGAACAAATGGACCAAAGATCCCAAAATATCCAGAAAATGGACTAAATTTGTCCACTTTAAACGGACACTTTGGAAAGGACCCTCCGCTCACTCCGTTATCTGTAGCTCATTTCACTGGCGCTTTTCCAACAATATGGGCATGTAAGGACACCAACGAAAGGTGTTCAAGAGCCTCTGTAACATGGAGGTAAACAGGGTGAGGACACTCACTTCGCCTGTTTTAGTTGGTGTTAGTTAACGTTAGCTTGACTCGCTAAACTCGGTGTCTCAGATTATACTCGGCTACGTAGCTGCATTACGGAGGTTTATAGTGTCGGAGGAATTCGAGTTCGACTTCGATCACATTTACAAGAATAACGGTACCTCTACATTTGAGTTTAGCTTATTGCTAGGCTATTGTCATGAATAATGTTGGTTATTTAGCTAGATACTGTCATAACAGTCGGTCATAACGGTGTTTTACCGCGGCGTTGTTCGGCTGTTGTCCACCAGTGACGTCACGGTCGCGTTCGAGAATTTCCGTAGCGAGCTCGGGTTTTTCCGTCAGTTTAATAAAATTGTCAGTTTTAAAGCAAATTAAGCTACTGTTTTCATTTTAATTCATACTTATATCTGTCAGTAACTACAATAATGTGAAATATTCATGGAGGTCCATTAAGTGGTGCTTAGCCTTTAAGCAAAATGCTATATTTTTAGAATTAAAATTGCAAATGTTCTTTAAAATATTTTAATATTTAATGATGTTTGAGCAATGAAAATTACTAGGAACCAAATATCGTTCAATTATCTTCCAATATATATATATATATATATATATATATATATATATATATATATATATATATTCCTCCATTCATTCATTATCTGTAACCCTTATCCAGTTTGAGTCGCCAATCCACCTACCAATGTGTGTTTTTGGACTGTGGGAAGAAACTGGAGCAACCAGAGGAAACCCACAGAACACACCAACTCCTCACAGACAGTCACCCGGAGCGGGAATCGAACCCACTACCTCCAGGCCCCTGGAGCTGTGTGACTGCGACACCTACCTGTTGCACACACACACACACCATTTCTTTTTTTCCCTTTCTTTTCTTGTAACATTAACATAATGTTTGTTGTGAGACATGTTCGATTATAGGTGTGTATGAATGCATATAAGAGGCAGGGGTGTGTTTTCATTGATTCCAATGATTGGCTGCAGGTACGGGACTCTGGCAGTTGCTACTGATGCAGATACCAGACAGGATTCAGAGCAGCAGAGCAAGAGCTCGGGGAAGAGACTTACGGTTAGTGCCCCATTATTTAAAGTTTATATCAAGTGATTAACAGTTTCACAGTGCCTTAAACAAACCTATTTATCCACTCTCACTTATAGTGTAATGATGTTTGTAAGAATGAGCACATACAGTGAGCATTGCACTTTATGAAAATGATTGTTTTTTTTATCCATCATTAATGTCTTATGAGCTATTAATTAATCAGAGATACAACATTAGTTACTAAATGTAGCCAAATGACAGACAATTCTGGAACCTTCGTTTTTAAAATCAGGAAACATTTCCAATTGTAGCACTGCTCAGTGTCTTCGAGCCACTCATCAACTTTCTAGTAAAGTGTTTTACTAAATTCAGAATGAGTTCACAGACATTAACAGTGGATGACGTGCAACTTGGGATTTACATCACGTGGGACAATCAGTCTAGTATTTCACAGGAAACACGTTATTTGGCTTGTGAGCTATTTTAATTTAATTTAATTTAATAAACATGGCCTATTTCAGTAACCTCAAGTATGTCCGTTCATTAATGTTGTGGATACTTTACCACTTGGAATAGACTATGTATGCAGCCATACGTTGAAGTCAAGAAGCTGTTAAATGAAGTGTGTAAATACATAAACTGTCATTATTGTATATGAACTGTATTCACTATACATTGACACTCTATGACATGTGCATATATGCTATAGCTGGTGCCTTGAAACCACTTTAATGGCCCAGAGAACCTAAACCATCTTTGCAGATTTGTGAATCCATTATTGCACATTGTGTTTTATTCTGTACGAGGTTATTTCTTGAAGTATACATGGCTTGATACTGTTTTTTCTATGTGTTTCTCAGGCTGAGTGGACTCTGGTCTTGGGAGAGCAGGCGCTGGATATCTGTGTCCCTTCTTTCTCCCCCATGTCTTCCTCCATCTTCGTCCTGGGCGAGAGAAACCTGTTCTGCCTGCGGGACAGCGGTCAGATCCGCTTCATGAAGAAACTGGAGTACAACCCCAGCTGCTTCCTTCCCTACGCCTCAGGTAAATGTACAGTCCAAACCAATCTGTCCCAGCCACCGTCTCACTTCTGACGCGTCCAAAGTGACACACTCGATCCACATCACTTTTACTTTCTGAGTCAGTCAAGTGTCTGAGTCATTCATGTGAGATACAAGTTTACCCAGCAGCAGCTGCCAAGCGAAAATGTTCTGGAAAGAAATGTGGATTTTTCAAAATATACTACTGTGAACACCATAGACCTGGGCCTTGTGTTTCGTGGCAAGCTGATGTTGCGTTTATTACTCACTGAGTCAGTCATTCTTTGCTGTTCCTTAGGGGGAAATCCAGTGGAACTGCTGCATATTAGTTTTGACAGCGCAGTCAACAAAGTTGCCGTGTATAACTGAGGGCTTCCTAATATGCCAGGATATCTTTATTTGTGCACCAGCTCGGGTTCATCTGATAAGACGTGTAGATTCCTGTTTGTGTTTCGTTCGGGACTGACTCTGCGTTTAACACAAATCCTCTCTGTTTTCCTCTCTCTAGGGTCTTGTGAGTGGAAATATCAGAGCAGACTCTGATTTCACGCACCTCTACATATTAAACTCAGCAAAGCAATGTGGCTTGTGTTTTGGATGATGACCCATTAGCATTAGCTTGGCTGATTAGCGTGTAGAGGGCCAAACACAGCATTCAGAGGAAGGTTACTTTATTTGTACAAAGCATAGTGGGTTTGGAACAGTTTTGTTCAACACTGGGCGCCATATCAACAATTTTTAAAAGGCTCATTCACTTTCCCTTTTAGAGAAATAACCGTTTTAACCCTTCGGATGCCACTTTGTGTTGATTTTTTACACTGGCGTCAGAGCGGTAGTCACATCTTCCCAACACTGACACTGCCAAGGTGCCCAGTCAGGTGCCCGATTAGCAAATGGTGAACATGTTATATAAGAGCCAGTCTTATGGCAATATGAGCCTGCTTACTGTAATATATGATGTCACAAAATACATTTACAGGAGAATACATATAGATATCATTAGTGGTTAAATAATATAAAGCAGCTATCATTAGACAAGTTTAATTGGAATCAGTGCTGGAAGTGAAATAGTGATCAAATACTCAATCTTTGTATTCTCTGTTTTTGATCATATTTTGATCAATCATTCATTCATTCATTATCTGTAACCCTTATCCAATTCAGGGTCGCGGTGGGTCCAGAGCCTACCTGGAATCATTGGGCGCAAGGTGGAAACACACCTTGGAGGGGGCACCAGTCCTTCACAGGGCAACACAGACACACACACACATTCACTCACACCTACGGACACTTTTGAGTCGCCAATCCACCTACCAACGTGTGTTTTTGGACTGTGGGAGGAAACCGGAGCACCCGGAGGAAACCCACGCGGACAAGGGGAGAACATACCACACTCCTCACAGACAGTCACCCGCAAGAAACCCACGCAGACACAGGGAGAACACACCACACTCCTCACAGACAGTCACCCGCAGGAAACCCACGCAGACACAGGGAGAACACACCACACTCCTCACAGACAGTCACCCGGAGGAAACCCACGCAGACACAGGGAGAACACATCACACTCCTCACAGACAGTCACCCGGAGGAAACCCACGCAGACACAGAGAGAACACACCACACTCCTCACAGACAGTCACCCGGAGGAAACCCACGCAGACACAGGGAGAACACACCATGCTCCTCACAGACAGTCACCCGGAGGAAACCCACGCATACACAGAGAGAACACACCACACTCCTCACAGACAGTCACCTGGAGCGGGAATCAAACCCACAACCTCCAGGCCCCTGGACCTGTGTGACTGCGACACTACCTGCTGCGCCACCGCCCATATTTTGATCAGATGTCTGAAAAAAATAATATTGACATAACCCTATATTGTGAAAGGGTTTGAACTATAATGATATGATATTTTTTTCATATTGCTCACCACTAATATAAACCTGTCTTAAGAAATAGAGAGGGATGGAGAGCTGAATGAGTGTGGACACACACACACACACAGTAAAGTATGCAACGTGGTAATCTTGTGTGGAGATTCCAGTCATCATTTCCACTGGGACTTCCCTTCAGCTGCATTCACTTAGACAGGCATTTATAACACAGTCAGAAACAAGAAGACGGAAAATCGGAGCAGAGGTGTTTTTTGGCACCTGTTCCTTTGACAGTGGTGATGTCTCTCTTGCAGCTAAGTACACATTTGCTTACGCTGAGCATCACACACATGGATGCATGACTCAGTCTCATTAGGGAAGTGCTCAGGCTGTTGGTAACGGCACTGAGAGGTGTGTGAGAAAGAGAAAAGACCGTACCCTGTTTCTGGCAGAGTTGAACCGCTGGATGAATGTAGCTGAATGTAACTCGATGTGGAAAATCATTTCCTGCCATTGTAATATGGTATGTTTTTTTCCTATAAAATGTTCTCATGGTTTTGGCTGGAGTTGTAGCCGTTCAGCGTTTAGAATCTTTTACAGTCTTTCCTTTGGCACTGAAATGTACATTTTTTTTCTACTTGTCTCTATCTGTTTTTCTCTTTCTTTCTTGTTTTCTCTCTCATTCGTTCTATCACCATCCAGCCCTAAAATAGTTTATTTCCTGCTAATGTTTAGTATTCAGTTCACGATTGTTTAAGCAGTTCATCAGTAGTGCCGGGTATTGAAATTCAATACTGTTACGATCCCCACCAAATTACCTCCATAAATCCCTGCTATTACAGGCCTCGATTGCAGAAATAGAAAAGCAAGCTTGCGTGTTTTTGTGCATGTATGCATGCATGCATCTCTTAAAGCGTGAGGCGGCTCAACGCAAGGCTGGACGCTCAAGCTTAAACGGTCAGCGTAGGCGGCCTCCTTAATTCCAGGGCATTTTTGGAAAGTGAGAAACGCGAGAGTTCTGGTCGGTTTGAAGTGGCACTGGAGGAACGTGCAGCAGTCTGTCATTAACCTGACCTCCCTGACACTGTACACTGAGACCACACACACGCACAGACACACACACCAACACACACACATACAAATATACACCTACGACCCCCTGGTCACCACACTGGCCTTCATCCTGTCTTCAAATAGTATGGAAGTTAAAAAAGACATGGCTGTTGTTGACGGTCTGTGTGCTTATGTTGTGTGTTTTTGGTACTGACTCTTTTTTTCCGTCTCTAGTTTCCGAGGGCACCACCAACCTCCTACTAGGAAACCACAACAACATGCTGCTGGTGTACCAGGACAGCACACTGAAGTGGGCAGCTCAGCTGTCCTGTGCGCCCGTGGCTGTGGCCATCGCCAACTTTCCGTAAGTACAACCCACAGGGGATGCAACATACAGTATATCATTTGTCAGTTGTTGGCTTTTGCAGAATGGATTTGACAGCTGTAAACCTGTCAGAATCATGACATTTCAGCAGGTAAGGGATTGTCAATTGGCCTAAAATGGTCAGATCATCTGATTCGCTGTTATAGGAGGAGACAAAACTCAGACTCAAATAAACAGTGCTCACTACTGCCCTCTAAAGGTGCTACAGCAGTGTTTAGACGTTTGAATTATTGTTTTTTTTGATGAAAAACATAGTCCAATAGATTTGTGTTCTGCTTTCTTTATTTACATGCTTTTGCATCAACTCAGCAGATGATAAATCACTTTTAAATTTGTTTATTTATTTATTTATTTATTTTTTGTTTGTATTCGTAACAGAATTTTTATTTGAAAATGTAGAAAACAAATGATTATGTAACAATTGTGGCAGACCTAGTCGGACTTTAATTGACCTTAAATGTGCACATTTAATCATATGGTTTACTCCACTTTGCAGCACATGCAATATTGATATCGTGGGCACATTTGAAAGAGTTTTTCTCCACTGATTTGTCCATATTGTATAGACATTACATGCCCACCATTGCCCCGCGGCTCTGGCTTCCTGGCCCCTCCTATGGGCCTGTGTTCTCCTAGTCTGAGCAATGAGGTCATAGTTTAGTGTCTAATATCCTGTAGCCCAGTTTCATCGAGGTATGAAACAGGAAAACGGAAGAAGCACGCCATTTGACTATCCCAAGGTATTATTTTTTGGGGGGACCAGTTCTTTAGTTTGAGTTCCAGGCTGGGATATGTTCCTTGCAGAAAGGCTGTAGCATATGCCAAACGCACCGCCAGGATCCTGCTGTGCCAGTACCTAAACCACAGTTTAGCATCAGGCAAGTCCACACGCTCCACTGCCTCTGCCTAAGTGGACACTATCAACTACCCCTGTGTTAAGCCAGAGTTATTAAATCAGCTGAACCCTGACTGTAGCCCTTAGTACCAACGAGTCATACATGATTGTAGATGAGGGCACATAGAATAATGTTTCCCTCTGATTTAGCTTAAAACTGGTCTTTGTGCTTAGGAGTATGTTAGTCTTTTGCACACTCACACTTACACAAAGCTTTGTCATTACTTACTTTTTTCTACATTCAAGTTTGTATGTGATGTTCTTTAAAAAAGAGTTGATTTAATCACCGGCCCTTTTAAACACTGCATGCACCCTAAAAGAAAGTTTCCAATTATTTGTCGGATAATCAAACAGTCACGGTTAAATCTGCGGTTTTGTACTGCATTCAATTTCCAGATTTTTCAGTATTCCTAATAAATCTCAAGTTTCCTAAGGATTCGTCATGAAATTGGGTGGTTATGAGGTCAGAGATTTACACCCCTAGGACCCAAGGCTTTAATAAACTCTATAACAAGTCAGATATAACGCTTGTCCTAGGGTGTTTGACAGTGGGCTTTAATTATAGTTTTGTGGGCAGCGACATTTTGATGGAAGGCTTCTAGCTGCTTGTCTGTGTGAACACCGAGAGCGCTCTTCTTCCCAGGCCTGAGATGAGCCATGTGTTTTTTGTGAAGCTGTTTGCTCAGATTCTTTCTCATCTGATAAGGTAACAGATACCCCTGTAGGCCATGCTGAGTGAAAGCTCACTCTCTCTCCCTATATCTTTCTCATTTTCAGCCTCTCTTTCTCTCTCTCTCTCTTCCTTGTCTCCTCCTCTCTGTGGGTCACTCACTCAAGTTTTGTCCTGCTTTCACTCTTGCATTAAAAGAGTCTGTCTGTCAACACCTTCTAAATGAGCTTTTTGTCCTTGTCCTCAGCTCATATCTCTACCCCACCGGGACCCCAAACTCCTCTCCACACACACGTATCGTTTCGATAATGCCAGGTCCATCAAAGACCATTCTCTTTGTTCAGAATTGGTTGTGATTTCCCGAAAGCCCCATAACATCTACCTGATATCTTATAAGCCTCATAACATTAACTGATAATTCATCAGTTCATTATGGTCTTCTTAATCATTTGAGCCTTCGCGCTAAAGCTCTTTGACAGGCTTTCGCAGGCCTGAATGCTTTTATTAACTCATTAACATTTTTACTCAGACTTCATTAGAGATTTGTTACAGTATTGCGCATACTTTTATTTATTTTTTAAAGTAATTTTAAGCTCTTTTCCTTGATCCATTCACCTTCGAAATTCTGACGCAGTGTAAATGGCACGTAGTGTTTTCAAAGTGTGTCAGAAAACGAAAACACTGAGCGCAGCGATATACACGCCCTTTATTAAGTAGCATATTGGCGTGCACTCACGCTTTTCTTGCACTTGTACAAGGCTTAGTTACAAGTCAATTATTAATGAACGACAATCATTATTGTTTCCATATGCTCTCTCTCATAGCTGAAGCCACAGCAGGAAATTGCTCCAAGATGTTCCGTATCAGCCGGCCAATCAAAACAGATAAGACCACAGCTCGAAATATCACGTCTGAAAAGGCCATAATCACACAGTAATTATAGACAGCTATAATCGAGGCAGTTATAGCTACTAATGTGGTTCAGGTTGTGTATTTACAACTTTGAGGTCATAATGTGTTTACAGAGTTTGTGATATACGACTGCATACATGGTGTTACGTTTTAATGATGCTTCCGGTTCTTATGCTCTCTCCAACATCAATTAATATAATGCTGGACATTAAAAAGGATATGGGGATAAATATTTTGGTTCATAATTTTTTAATTCTGTTTCTTTAGTAAATGATTTAAACTAAACTAGTAAACTCATTGGATAAGGAGGAAAAGTGTAACATTGTGATAATTTATGTTTATGGGGCGGCACGGTGGTGCAGCAGGTTAGTGTCGCAGTCACACAGCTCCAGGAACCTGGAGGTTGTGGGTTCGATTCCCGCTCCGGGTGACTGTCTGTGAGGAGTGTGGTGTGTTCTCCCTGTGTCCGCGTGGGTTTCCTCCGGGTGACTGTCTGTGAGGAGTGTGGTGTATTCTCCCTGTGTCCGCGTGGGTTTCCTCCGGGTGACTGTCTGTGAGGAGTGTGGTGTATTCTCCCTGTGTCCGCGTGGGTTTCCTCCGGGTGACTGTCTGTGAGGAGTGTGGTGTATTCTCCCTGTGTCCGCGTGGGTTTCCTCCGGGTGACTGTCTGTGAGGAGTTGGTGTGTTCTCTCTGTGTTTGCGTGGGTTTCCTCCGGGTACTCCAGTTTCCTCCCACAGTCCAAAAACACACGTTGGTAGGTGGATTAGCGACTCCTAAGTGTCCGTAGGTGTGAGTGTGTGAGTGAATGTGTGTGCGTGTGTGTGTGTGTGTTGCCCTGTGAAGGACTGGCGCCCCCTCCAGGGTGTATTCCCGCATTGCGCCCAATGATTCCAGGTAGGCTCTGGACCCACCGCACCCTGACTTGGATAAGCGGTTACAGATAATGAATGAATGAAATAGTGTTTATATACATCTTCCTAATGTATTAAACATTCTAGACAATACTTGGCACTGAGTATGAACAATGTTCTATAGTTAGATTATGGTTTCTGCAGTTGTTAAAGGAGCTGTAGATTTTCTTTTGCGAAGACAACATTGAAAACAATCATACAACTATAGTTCCACTGTGGAATTATTTATTTATTTTTCATTATTATATTTTTGACAGTGTTTTAAAATGTCATGCATATATGTGTGTTCCTTCTATAGATGGCTTTACCCCTATATCGTCTTTACAATCAACAAAATATAATTTGACCAGATGTGCTCAAACATTTGCACACACCAGTATCTGCTGTTTGTTACGACTGGACATTTATTTGAACCTGTTCTTAAATGGTGGTGGTTATACGAGGCGTAAATTGTTTCAGCAGAGTATGTGTCCAAGGATTGTGTGAGCGGTGGGGTGTGGAGTGTGTCCCATAGCCCTTGTGTATGTCTGTGTGTGTTCTCTACTGTAACTGCACAGCTGGAGAGTTTTACCACCCAGCTCGAGGAGTCCCCTTCACTGACCCACCCACAGCAACCGCACAGAACAGCAAAGCAAAACACACAGCCACAAGATGACAAGAACACACAGACACAGACACGCATGTACACACACGTGAAGCACATTTGTCCACCACAGCATGTAAAACCATCCATGACTTCTTTTCAAACTGCTATTGACTCAGCATCATTATAAAGCTCAATATGCTTGCAGGAGAACACTAATTGTTATGGTAGACAAGCATCCAAGCTCGCCATCCCTTTAAGATAGTGCCAATTCTTAGAGTTAAAATTCATTCATTCATTCATTATCTGTAAGTGCTTATCCAGTTCTGGGTCACGGTGGGTCCAGAGCATCATTGGCATCATTGGGCGCAAGGCGGGAATACACGCTGGAGGGGACGCCAGTCCTTCACAGGGCAACACACACACACTCGCACATTCACTCACACACTCACACTTACAGACACTTTTGAGTCGCCAATCCACCTACCAACGTGTGTTTTTGGACTGTGGGAGGAAACCGGAGCACCCGGAGGAAACCCACGCGGACACAGAGAGAACACACCACACTCCTCACAGTCAGTCACCCAGAGGAAACCCACGCGGACACAGAGAGAACACACCACACTCCTCACAGACAGTCACCCGGAGGAAACCCACACAGACACAGGGAGAACACACCACACTCCTCACAGACAGTCACACAGAGGAAACCCACGCAGACACAGGGAGAACACACCACACTCCTCACAGACAGTCACCCGGAGGAAACCCACGCAGACACAGAGAGAACACACCACACTCCTCACAGACAGTCACCCGGAGGAAACCCACGCAGACACAGAGAGAACACACCACACTCCTCACAGACAGTCACCCGGAGGAAACCCACGCAGACACAGGGAGAACACACCACACTCCTCACAGACAGTCACCCCAGAGCGGGAATCAAACCCACAACCTCCGGGTCCCTGGAGCTGTGTGACTGCAACACTAACCTGCTGCACCACCGTGCAGTCTAGAGTTACAATAAATTTAATTATTAAATACATTATTTCATTTTTATATTTAAATGTATTGTGTGTATTTTGTATTCAGTATCTGTGTTCACTATTTACATCATATTCAGACAAAACTTAAACACCCAGTCATTTACGTAGGCCTCTGTTAATCCACACAATTGTTCACATATTCTCCCACTCTTTGACGTTTCTTCTTCTAAAGCCTGAAGCAGTGAGCCGTGCACTGGGGATCGGGTGAGGATGAACCACTGGAGAGAAAGGCAATAGACATTACTGTGGGTGTGACTGTGTTTGCTTTGGCTGGGGTTTCTGCTGGGAAAAACAAGGTGCTGTCATGTTGAACAAGCTGCAACGTACCGTATGCTCTTCCAGCACTTTTCACACATGGCTTTCAATCCATTTCCTGGTGTGGATTTAGCCCAGAATCGCTGATGTGAAAGGGATCGCTTTGTGTATTGTGACACCTGAGTTCCGTGAAATTCCTATAAATGCTCCAGGGAACTGTCTTTGCTTAGTGAAAACAGCCTTAAAGGAATAGTTAGGGGAGATGTCAGTTTTCCACATTTTCCTCTGTACCCCAGCTGTAGGTGTCATGAGGTTCTCCAAAACATCCATTCAGAGACAGGTGCAGGTTTACCGAACACGAGCTAATGCCAGAGTGTGTAGAGATGGGGTCAGTACTTGGCAAACTGGACGAGGGCAAGAAATGCTGGAAGACGTTGTGAACAAACAGACACAACAAGATACGTACACTTGGGTCAGCTGTGGCCTAAAGGTTAAGACAAGCCAGCTTGGGACACGAAGAGTGTCAGTTTGTTCCCCACAACCAACAGTAAACAGCACTGTCTCCTCCTTCAACATCCATGGGTTTAGTTCGCTTGAGCAAGGCACCTTACACCCAACTGCTCCCTGGGCATGGCTGCCCGCCACTTTGTGAGAGTGTGTGTGTGAGAGTGTGTGTGTGAGAGTGTGTGTGTGTGTGTGTAAAAATGTAAAATGTGTGTTAAATGTAAACATGTATTTGCCCAGCTCTAATATCAACAGAGCTTGCAAAAGTAGGGACAAATGGCCTCTATCGTGGGGGTTTTTACAACAAAAGAAACGCCCCAGAAACCCCCCTTCACAGGTGCAGGCGCTGTGCTGGATGTCCCAGTGCCAGAGTTACAGTCTAACTGGCCTGAAAACCCAGCAGCATCTGTTTCCAGTTAACACTTCCACTGACCTGGGACCTGTAGAAACAAGTATACTTCATTCATACAGGCAGCCTCTCTCTATCAATAAAGCTTTGAGATCAGTGAATCCAGCACAGTCTTCTCACCTCTCAAAGCTTTCGACACACTTTTCCATTTTAACACACACACACACACACACACACACACACATGCATACACAGAGGCCTGTCCTCAAAGACCCCCACACCTCTTTCTCTGTAAATGAGCAACTCACACCCTGTAGGTCACCTTCAGGTCTTGCGTTCTCGAATCTGTTTCCCCTCATTTTTTCTTCACCCTCCCAGGTCCCGCTTGGCCTATACACATTTTAAACACCTCTCCTCTGTTTTCTAAAATAATTTCAGATGCATGGCTGAAACACACAGACAAATTCTATAATAAACATTTAATCCAAACTTCTAAACACAAATGTGTGGTTGTGAGGAGAAGTCCCAAATATATAAATATGTAAATAGTTTATTTCTGTGTAAGTAATGTATTAATTATATAATTACACATACATATTATGTGTTATAAAAACACTATTTAATGTTAGTATTTCAAGTTACAATAAGTGTGTAGAAAAACAAAGGAATGAAAATGTTAAAGACAGACAAAAGCACTTACTTCACTGTATGTCCTCCCTCTGTGCTCTGTATGTTTTTAGGGATCTGAAGGGCTTAGTGGTGACCCTGAGCTCAGAGGGTCACCTGCAGTGCTCCTACATGGGCACTGACCCATCCTTCTTCACGGCACCTAAAGTGGATGCAAGGGAGGTCAACTATGACGAAGTAGACGCAGAAATGAAGGCTCTGCACAAAGTCATTCGCGAAGCCACTAGGAACCAAGGTACGACACTGGCCAGATACATTGACAATAGTGGGATATTCCTCCACGTTCTGTACAGTTAAATCAGTTGTAAACAAGGTCATTTAGAGTGGTTTTACCTCTAAAGGTTCTTCACAGATTACATGAAAAGCTTATGAATATGACAGGACAGTCTGAGTTATCACTGTTTTTTCACTGACAATATTATATATATCAGGTTCTGAAGGGTTTGGGTAATAAATATGTCGTCTATGAGGGCGTTTCTATTCCTGCCGAGCTGCCTTTCTGCAGACACATGCAGCTCTCTAAGTGTTCATCATGTAGCTCTCTAAGTGTTCATCATGTCCAGCATTACAAGAGATTACTGAGATGCTGTAGTTGGACAGAAGTAATGTCACCCCACCCCCCCCACACACACACTGCACACTACTGTTATTTACTCCCCTCCACTCTCCTCAGTGAGCAGAATCACTTCTGACTCTAGTGCAAGGACTCTGTACTGCAACAGAGAAATGGGCAGGTGCACAAATAATATTAATAATAAGGTAAAAAAAAACAAAACAAAACAGAAGGCAAGCTTTACTTGCTGCTCTTAAGCTGTTCATGAATGAGCGCTCTGGGTTTATGAGACAGACCCTGTATTTGTGCTTTAGGCCTGGGTCCTGTCATTGTCACTATAAAGAATTCTTGATTGGTTTCTCTGCCCCAGATCTGTACAGTGTTATAATCTTTTGGCACGGATTCACTGAGTTATTGAATTAGGGCAAGGCTTGTGTAAACCCTGTGACAACATTCGGTAACAGACACAGGTAGTACACTGTTCGTATTTGGCTGGACAGTGTTCTGAGAAAAGAACCAACGCTGGCAGTAACCCTGATCACAAGAAACCTTAGCGACTCAGACCCTAAGCCTTTAACATCGGTGTTTTCTCTAATAACAATGTTGATGGCAGATTCAAGGCCTGGGGCTGACCTGGTTTAACCCTCGGCGGGATGGGAGACTGGAGGCTTTGTGGTTTTTAACAGACCCTCGGTGTCCCGCAGAGGGAGGGGAAGGTGAAAGAAATTCACTCTCCTGTTTTATGAGCACAGGTTGTGAAACGGACATCAGCTATGCGAGGAAGCAGCCAGGGCGAGTCTTCTCAGCATAAATCTGCGCCGTTATCTGGATGGTTTCGGGCTGGATGTTTTCATGGTAGTGCCTGGTGCAGTTTGGAGGGGCTGTGATAGATCTGATAATGAAGGCTGTTAAGACGCAGGGTGTTGGAACTGTCTCACTTGAGCACTGCTTCTCATTCTCTCTCTCTCTCTCTCTCTCTCTCTCTCTCTCTCTCTCTCTCTCTCTCTGTGTCTCTCTCTCTCTGTCTTTCTCTCTCTCTCTCTGTCTCTCTCTGACTCTCTCTCTCTCTGACTTTCTCTCTCTCTCTGATTCTGTGTCTCTCTCTCTCTCTGATTCTGTGTCTCTCTCTCTCTCTGACTCTCTCTCTGTCTCTCTGTCTCTCTCTCTCTCTCTCTCTGATTCTGTCTCTCTCTCTCTCTGTCTCTCTCTCTCTCTCTCTCTCTCTGATTCTGTCTCTCTCTCTCTCTGTCTCTCTCTCTCTCTCTCTCTCTCTCTCTCTCTCTCTCTCTCTCTCTCTCTCTCTCTCTCTCTCTGACTGCCTTTCTTTTCCAGATCAGTTTACTTCAGACCAGACATTGCTGCCTTTTTCATAAAGCTACCAAAAGGGTTCTTTGGGACTGTACCATTTAAAGAATCACTTTTAGATTCCCTTTTTTAAAGGACCGTTTTTGTTAAAGGAATAACACGTGCATTACCAGTTTCAAAGGGTTTGTGTTATTAATTAAAAAGTCTGTCTTTTAAATTTAAAGCTGTATTATATTATTATTATTATTTTATTATGCTACAGATTCCACATGTTTCTTACTTTTTTTTTTAACATAAAACAACTCAAATATGATTTTCCATTTTTGAATATTCAAAATGTTGTTAGGGTTTGAGCTGGAGTGTATGACGAGGTGTGTGAAAGGGTCAGTGATCTGGAGGCCCCTTCACATTGCTGGAGTGTTAAATAATCTAATTTTTTAATGCCTCATATATTATTGTGAGAAATGACTGCTGCTTCAGAGGCCCTCTCTGATTCTGTGTTTCGTTTTGAATGGAATGAAAATGCAATATAATGGTTGTAAATTCACATTGCCTTTCTGTCTCTTGCCAGATATCATTCCCAAAGCTGAATCAGAGGATGATCTGACAGTGACGGCTATGATCTCTACCAGCCTAGATGATGTCTCGGTAACTGTCCCTTTAAACTTACATTCTACCAGTACTGTAGACATCCACACACCCTTTTATCTTTGGGATGAGTTGAAGTGATCCAGAACCAATAATGCAACCATCAGTACTGACCTCACTAAATGCTCTTGTGGCTGAATTCAATCAAATCCTTCAACTAGCAGTAATGCTGTTCTTTTTCTCCTCAGCAAGCCCTTATTCCAGAGATGAATGAAATGGCTGTCCCTTCTGTTACAGTCAAGGTACATAAATTCACCTTTAAATCGACATTGTTTGTAATTTAACGGCCAAATCAAGGGACCTTTAAGAATTGATTGATGGATTTCCTTTATTTTCCTTTTTCAGATTAAAGTCAGCAGTCGCTTGGCTGTTGAGAACCCCAAAATGAGTGTTTGTGTGCAGCCCCCTCTGGCTGTCTCTCAGGATCAGTTTGTGTTGGAGTCTATAGGTATGTGGATATTTCTCTAATCTATCTCTGTGTATGTCTGTTAGGGCTGGACAATAATTCGATATCATTATATATCACAATACAAAAAGTTTCAATAACAATGATATGATTTTTACACACATTTTCAATATTTCAATACGTATTATTTACAGCATCTGTCCCTGACTGGTGTTCATTACAGGGTGCTGCCATCAGTTCATTGCACTCAATTTTAAAGTAAAAAATGTTAAGCCGAGAGGTTGTTGTTTGATGGGGATGTTGCTTTCAGTTCTTGGCAGATTTTCTATGGCTTTTTTATTATTATATGTTATTGACTAAAATTAAGAAATATATTGTAATATGAATTTTGGCCATATCATCCAGCTCTAATGTCGGTGTCACTCTGTATTCTCTTACAATATTGATGATAATTTGTTGGTAACAGTGGGTAACACTCCATTCAATTGCTGTTTGTGAGCCACTTTATTATTATTATCAACCCACAGTATTAAGAATATTTAACATTTATATTTATGCTTATGGGGGGCACTGTGTTGCAGCAGGTAGGGACCTGGAGATTGTGGGTTTGAGTCCCGCTCCGGGTGACTGTCTGTGAGGAGTGTGGTGTGTTCTCCCTGTGTCTGCGTGGGTTTCCTCCGGGTGACTGTCTGTGAGGAGTGTGTTGTGTTCTCTCTGTGTCTGCATGGGTTTCCTCCGGGTGACTGTCTGTGAGCAGTGTGGTGTGTTCTCTCTGTGTCTGCGTGGGTTTCCTCCGGGTGACTGTCTGTGAGGAGTGTGGTGTGTTCTCCCTGTGTTTTCCCTGTGTCTGTGTGGGTTTCCTCCGGTTGACTGTCTGTGAGGAGTGTGTTGTGTTCTCTCTGTGTCTGCATGGGTTTCCTCCGGGTGACTGTCTGTGAGCAGTGTGGTGTGTTCTCTCTGTGTCTGCGTGGGTTTCCTCCGGGTGACTGTCTGTGAGGAGTTTGTTGTGTTCTCCCTGTGTCTGCGTGGGTTTCCTCCGGTTTCCTCCCATGGTCCAAAAATCACATGTTAGTAGGTGGATTGGCGACTCAAATAGGTGTCCATAGGTGTGAGTGTGTCGTCCTGTGAAGGACAGGCGCCCCCTCCAGGGTGTGATCCCGCCTTGCGTCCAGTGATTCCAGGTAGGCTCTGGACCACTGCGACCCTGAAGTGGATTAGCGGTTACAGACAATGAATGAATGAATGAATGATTTAAGTTCATGACAGGTCTTGTACTACAAAACACCAGCCAAATACACAACTAGGTTATTTCATTGCCTCTTCTCTGGACATATAAACGATACACCCATGCAAACGTATCCCAATTTAATGTATAGCAATACTAACATAAGTTACAAAGGATTATAAGCAGTGGAATAATAAAGTGCATTGCATGTAGCTTTTTAGATACCTGAAAGAATGTTTCACCATTAACAACTGACCTTATATATACTAGATAAATATGGACAGTCTTTGTGACTGTCTGGGAGAGATTATATGATCCCACTTAAACAGGTACACATGGCAGGGCTGTGATGTGTCACTTAGTGTTGTTCCGATAGAAGTGGACAGAGATGGTCCACGGGGGCTGATACACTAGAGGCTGCTCACTCTTACCAAATGTCATCTCTCCCTCTTTATCTCCGCTTCCATTTGTTTTGTGTGAGTGGCCAGAGAAAGACACTCGTGAATGCTTATTATCAGCACTGTAATAGATCTGACAGATCAAAGCCTAGCCACTAGGAGACAGATTAGCAGGTTACGTGCAGTGTGTGTGTGAGAGAGAGACAGAGAGAGAGACAACATACATGATGACCTTAGGCAGGACTTGGGATCTGAACGAGCCTGGGCGCACACACACACACACACACACACACACACACACACACACACACAGCGACAGGAAGTCTGCCTGCCCCCTTTGATCAAAGTCGCAGGTTAAAGGTTGCTGTTTCTTTTGCATTATCACTAAGAGTGATGATGTCAGAAGAGTATGGCTGTTTTTAAAGGAAAGAAGAGTGATTAATTGAAGCTTATTTTCTCACCACAAAATAGACATGGTGCCATCCTGTCCTATGGATGCCCCAGTCAAATATCTCACACACCATCCCAGTCTCTTTTTAAAGGGGAATTCCACATCTTTTCCTGATAAATTCCCGTCATTGAGATGGTTTGATGTTATGAAGTAGAATTTCTCTATAACTGGTGACAAGAAACACAAGTGAGCCTGGTTTTTGAGTACTGTTTTTAATTAAAAAGATCCCTGAATGTATTTAGTTTTATGTATTGAAAAAGAAGAGCATTTATCATTATCTCAGGCGTCAGGGAGTGTACATTAACGTTTCATTTCAGTTCATATCATCAACAATGTGGACCAGTTCATGTATGGATTATGTCATATCAAATAACAATTTATTGTGCTTCACAAACAGACACTGCTCCTTTTCGGTGATGTGGTGCTACCCTGAAATAAACTATGTGGAATTGAAATGCAGATACAAATGCAGTTGCCTTCTCCATCTACAACGCTGTAAAATTTAATTTCGATTAAAAGTTGTAGCCCACCGCTGGTACATTATTCTTCTGAGATGGATGAGACAAATGTTTGGCACTCATTAGCCTCTGGCGAGGGCTGTTACCCTGGTCTTTACACTTCTAGGAGAGGGTGAGTGAAGTACAAAGCTTTAGACCACTTGCACTTGTCAGTGGAAGACAAAGCAGAGTGCAGGCTAGCGCTTGCAGGAAGAGCAGCGGGGAACCCGTGATGGATTTCTTACTAATGGAAGAGCATTGTGTTTTGCTTCCAGCGAACGAACTCCGGAATTAAAGCCGGGGCGTTTAACACAGGCAGCTACTCTGTCAAAATGCTCTTTCCAAGAGAGTCAAAGGCCATTTGGCATCGGAGAGTTGCTAAACTCATCTCA
This sequence comes from Hoplias malabaricus, assembly GCF_029633855.1. Lineage (NCBI taxonomy): Eukaryota > Metazoa > Chordata > Actinopteri > Characiformes > Erythrinidae > Hoplias > Hoplias malabaricus. The sequence continues at coordinate 67,262,510 of NC_089820.1, forward strand.
TTTTTGTAAATCCCCAAAATTGGAGGGATATACGAGGTTGTTTCGTCTGAGCTGAGGAGCGAACTCTATTTTGCAGTGTGGAGGAACAGTGGTGTTACCCAGTAGTTAACCAAGTTATATGATGCGTATTCAATAACCTGACATCCTGCTCTTTAACCACATTGTCATTGCTTCTTTTCAAACCCGTTGTGTTAAATTTCAGACAAAACAATAAAAATCAGAGACTTCACCATCCCATTGCATGCTTTTCCCCTTTCAGAGTTGATCCTGTGCAGGTCACAACAAAGCTTCTGGCAATAACAGGGATAAGCAAGTTGCTGAACAAAATCCAAAATAAATGCTATATTAGGTTAAGAAGATGCCAAACTTGGCCTGTGCTTTACACACTGTTCTTTCTCTCCAACACCTTCATCTAGGGTTTCACCTGACCCCAAAATGTCATCCACCAGGGCGGCACAACCGCCAGAGCCACTGGAAGTTGGCTGCGGCTACTGCTGTTGAAAGTCCACACACACACTCGCACACTATAAGTGGTATTAAAGCAGAGAGATGCATTATAATTAGAAGTCATTTGTTCGGCTCGTCTCATGTTTGCAGCTGCAGTTTTATTCAGAGGTAAATACAGTTTCACAAAGCCAGCCCAAGGCTGTCATTCCACACATGCACTTGTTTTTATATCTCATTTAATTTGAGGGCATTAGTCCTACATTTTGCAATATATGCTGTCAACCTGGAAACGTGTTTATCATCTGGTTATAAACCTGAACCCAAAATCTTGTAAACGCATGGTAAACAGTGTTTCTGGTTTTTGTTGGCAATATCCAGTGAGAACAACATGTTCCAACCAGAAAGTGTGTATCCTATCAGTACTGACGGGAGAAGATCTTATATCTAATATATTTTATAGTATTTTGACATCACAGACAAATACCAGTTAATCATAAAAATGTTTTAAGATGAATGGACCATAAGTGGGCGGCACGGTGGCGCAGAAGGTTAGTGTCGCAGTCACAGAGCTCCAGGGTCCTGGAGGTTGTGGGTTTGATTCCCGCTCCGGGTGACTGTCTGTGAGGAGTGTGGTGTGTTCTCCCTGTGTCTGCGTGGGTTTCCTCCGGGTGACAGTCTGTGAGGAGTGTGGTGTGTTCTCCCTGTGTCTGCGTGGGTTTCCTCCGGGTGACTGTCTGTGAGGAGTGTGGTGTGTTCTCCCTGTGTCTGTGTGGGTTTCCTCCAGGTGACTGTCTGTGAGGAGTGTGGTGTGTTCTCTCTGTGTCAGCGTGGGTTTCCTCCGGGTGACTGTCTGTGAGGAGTGTGGTGTGTTCTCCCTGTGTCTGCGTGGGTTTCCTCCGGGTGACTGTCTGTGAGGAGTGTGGTGTGTTCTCCCTGTGTCTGTGTGGGTTTCCTCCGGGTGACTGTCTGTGAGGAGTGTGGTGTGTTCTCTCTGTGTGTGCGTGGGTTTCCTCCGGGTGCTCCGGTTTCCTCCCACAGTCCAAAAACACACGTTGGTAGGTGGATTGGCGACTCAAAAGTGTCCGTAGGTGTGAGTGAAAAGTGTGTGAGTAAATGTGTGTGTCTGTGTTGCCCTGTGAAGGACTGGCGCCCCCTCCAGGGTGTGTTCCTGCCTTGCGCCCAATGATTCCAGGTAGACTCTGGACCCACTGCGACCCTGAACTGGATAAGGGTTACAGATAATGAATGAATGATAATGGACCAAAAGTGGACAGGACAATACAGAAATTACTGTATGTGTCTGTCTGACTCCTAAAAGATTGTAGTCCACTAGTGAAGTCAGGATATATGTCTGGGAAATATACAAAAACAAACACTCACACACACATGCCATTCATCCATTTGCAAACACACACAGAGTATTTCCTTCAGGCACTTATCTCGACAAGCTGCCTCTAATGGCTCTTGATCTTTATCTTAAATGTTAAGGCAAGTGTACCTGCTCTACTGTACTGCCAATCCTGGCAACACGACCGCCTCGATTAAATTTCACTTCCGTTAAATCAGAAGCTCTGGAAAACAAACTCCTTTGTCTCATGTTCCGACTGATTTGCAAATGGCAGTCAGATCTTTGTTGATGTCTTGATGTGGAAATGTGGGGTCTGTAAGGAGATAGATGTGAAGTGTATGTGTGCAATTTCTGTTGAAAATGTTAGCTGACTAACCATGAACATTTCAGTAAAATATAAACAAAACAATCTGTAAAGTGAAATAGCTGACTTTATTTTGTTATAAATGCAGGCGTTTATGGGTTATGTGTCCTGACCTTTCTCCTGAGTAGTGACCGCAGTCTCCTACAATGTCACAGTACCTAACCTTAACCCACCATTAGTGCTTGGAGGCAGGTAGCCACTGCTTTTACACGCCCTGAGGGTCATAGGCCACCATTCCCCGTCAGCCCTTGACTCCTGAGTGCGACCGCACACAAACTCCTGACCGTGGAGGGTGTCAAACACCCCCTGAGCTGGGATGTCCACTAGCTTTCTCTCAGCCTCGGAATACCTCCCTTAAGTGCTTCCTTTGTGTGCTGTGTGAAGTGTGCATCAACTCGGCCATGACCCCTCTCTCAAACGCGTCCCAAGGGTGGGCTGCAATGTCAGCAAGGGTCAAGCGAGGTCAGCTGAGATGCCCTCTGGTTTACTCGAGCCCCTCAGGGCAGGCCAAGAGTTTTTTCCCCCCTGTTCTCTCCCTCTTGTCACACTTTCTAAGTGCCACTAATGGTGTGGGAGTGAAGTGTGAGCTGTTAGAGGGACCGGTTTCTTGTTTGCCCACAGTGTCGGAATGGAGAGGTTAAATGCCTGCCCTTGTGGAGGGAGCTGGGGGCGATGGAGCGAGAAGGAGAGAGCTTGTCAGAATGTAGGATTGCTGTTGTGGCTCTTGTAGCTTAAGCTAGGTTGACGTTACACAAGTTCTTCCCAGTATGTAGTTGCAATTGCAGGAGGCTGTTGAAGATGATGGTCAGCAAAAAAAAAAAACGAATGGACATGAGAAGCAGGCACCTTTTTCTTTTTCTCCCCAATTTAATTGCCTGGATTCCCCTGGCCACACAGTGCTAGCACGACAATAAACTGATGCTGATCAATATGTCTTCCCAGAAATATTTGTGATAAACAAAATGTTTGCCATTTTAAACCACTGATATAATGATAATATAATATCATTATAATACAATTATACCTCTTTAAAAGCTAAGCACCACTTAATGGCCCTCCATGAATATTCCACATTGTTGTAGTTACTGACAGATATAAGTATGAATTAAAATGAAAATAGCTGCTTAATTTGCTTTAAAACTGACAATTTTATTAAACTGACGGAAAAACGCGAGCTCTCTACGGAAAATCCTGAAGGCAACCGTGACGTCACTGGTGGACAACAGCTGAACAACGCCGCGGTAAAACACCGTTATGACTGACTGTTATGACAGTATCTAGCTAAATAACCAACATTATTCATGACAATAGCCGAGCAATAAGCTAAACTCAAATGTAGAGGCACCGTTATTCTTGTAAATGTGATCGAAGTCGAACTCGAATTCATCCGACACTATAAACCTCCGTAATGCAGCTACGTAGCCGAGTATAATCTGAGACACCGAGTTTAGCGAGTCAAGCTAACGTTAACTAACACCAACTAAAACAGGCGAAGTGAGTGTCCTTACCCTGTTTACCTCCATGTTACAGAGGCTCTTGAACACCTTTCGTTGGTGTCCTTACATGCCCATATTGTTGGAAAAGCGCCAGTGAAATGAGCTACAGATAACGGAGTGAGCGGATGGTCCTTTCCAAAGTGCTTCTAGAGTGTTGTCCACCATCTACGTCACAGGCAAGACGCCTATTACAGTTTCCCAACACCGTTGGGGGGGGGTGGGGGGGGCAACAGTCTTTTAAACCTTATTCCTTCAATTAGTAAGAAATAACATGTTTTCTGACTATCAATAAACACAAGTTAGTGTCCCCAAGGCAACAAAAACCCCCTCAGAGCATGGGGAAAAAACCACTGAGAGGACCCAAATCCCAAAGTGGAACTTATCCTCCTCTGGACATCACCAGCGCTGATGAAACAGGTTCAGTGTCTGCATTGATATTTTTGTTTTTGCTTTTAAATCTTGACATGCAGTTTTGTTTTTAAAAATCACATTCAAGGGTATATCTTTAATGACGACAAAAATATATAAATAACTGTTGTGGTCAGAGTCAAAAAGCATATATCCGATGATTCAGCAACATGGTCTTGAAATATAAGATACTTCTCCTAGAAAACTGTTCGAAAATCTGATTTCACAATGGCATTTTATACCGGCCTTGGCTTGACACATCTTGGCTTCCCGAAACTCCCCGTTCCCACCCTCCCACGTCCACTGGGTAGGGCAGGGCCAGTGCGTGTCCAATCTTGGGTTAACTAGCCGTGTGTTGGGAGCTGAAGCTGCACCAGCCCAGGTGACTTAGCTGTTGCTATGTGTCAAGATACACAAGGGCCAATACTACTCAATATTGATACAAGCCAATCGTTTGTGTACATCTTTCAAAAACAACAGTGCACACGATACAAAACTGATGAAAAGACAAATAGGCCAGTCACAATATTTACATAACTGACTTACAATGTGTAAAATATATAAACATTCTGCAATCATTTTTTGCTGCCGGCAGTATTGCTCATTAAATATTCTTAATAACATATTTTTGGTTAAAAGCTCATTGCTCTTTAAGGCTAAACACCAACTCTATGAAAGTGTCAAACAAATAAATACAGTGGAATTTGAGTTCCAAACTTTGGGCTATGACCTGGAAAGTTGCTTAGTTACACCAGTTGTAAAATGTGCTCTATATATTAAATGAAATTAAAATGACATGTTAAAAAAAATGTTCAAGAAATGCAAAAGACGATATCTTCCTTCTTCTACTTCTGTTTGGTTCCTTTGCCCTCTTTCTCCACTCTCACTCTTTTCATGACGTTAGTGAGTAAAAATGCAATAGCTCCACTCCCCACTTCTCGCAGACAGATGGAAGGTTCCCTGCGCCAAAGAGAGTCATCTATAACCCTTCTCCTCCCTGCACAACCTGGTTGAGCCACTCGCATCCAGGCTTTAATGTGTCACATCAATTACATCATAACTAATCCAGCCTTTTACCAAAATCCAGCCTTCTCAGGACTTTAGACCTGTTCTTCATCAGTAAACTTCTTCCAGCAAAGTGTAGCTGGGGTTTATATGAGAGTATATTACTGTTTTAATTTTGTGTAGTCTTTACATTTCCAAGCAGTTTGTAGCTCTGAAGCTAGCTTCCTATTCACTGGCTTCTAATTCTAATTTTCTGCTCCAAATTAAACTACTGTAGCAGTTACATTCTGCAGTCTCAGCACCGTTTTAAGGTGGAATGAAAAATAGAATGAGGCAACTACGCCAGCTTCAGCCTTCAAACAACTGTTTATGTCTAAAATATATCAGGAATATCTAAACAATAAAGTTATCACAAAATGGCAGCATTCACAGATACCTGATTAAATGGGATGGTAGGTGTGGTTCCAAAGGCTAGGCTGAGTTAATGGGTGTGGATAGGCCCTATTTACTTAATGTGATAAAATGCCATACAGCTTATATCATTAAATGCCATTTTAAAAGAGTAAAGTACATCACGATTCACAGAAGGCACAATAACAATTTACATATGTGAACTAGCATAGGAAATATAATTTTGTTGACTAGGTCTCATTCTTTAAATTTATGCGTATTGCTTTTTTGTGTTTGTAGGCAGTGGATCTCAAGTGGTGGTGACGTTCTCAGCTTTTCTGAATGGCCACTACTCACCAGCTGACCTCACTGGAGACATCGCAGTGTCCTACAGCTCCCCCACAGGTACATGCACATACACTCAGGCATTGGCACACAAACTCATGTTGTTGCTGTCTCTGTGTTATTCCCTTTATACTTCTTTCTTTTATGCTTTTTAGACTAAAAATAAATAAAATATTTAAATATACAGATAACTTGTGACTGTGATATTGGCATTTAAAGCAACACTATACTGTAGTTTTACCTTGAAATTACGGCTTTAAAATCATTGTGAAGTTCCCCTGAGCTGCAATAAGGAGAATACAGCCTCTGTTTGTTGCTACTCTGGGCTCAGCACTGCAGAAACTGCTCTTTGTTACTTTTGGAGAAGAGTAGGAAACCACCTCCCCTCTCTCCCCTTTCCCCCTTGATTTCAAGATGAAAAAAACATTTATGCTCTGTAGGAAGATCCCAGTAGTAACAAAAAAAAACCCCTCAAACCCCCTCAAACCCTACCTAGTGTTTCTTTAATGAAAATTCTGAAATATGGCCTCAGTATCATTAAGATCTTCTGCATACCAAATTCCAAATCTGACCCTAGATCAGTGCTCTGGGAAACTCTGTACATGTAGGTCTTGGCCAGTTTAGAGCAGGTTCTGAATCCAGACTGTGTTTAAGCTCTGGAAGACATTATCCTCTTCCCTCTCAGAGCCTCTTAATTTCAATGAAAATGTCATGCTGGTTTTTATGATTATTTTACTCGATTCGAAATGTTCTCTGAGAAAAAGTGAAAAGGCTCACGTTTGTGCCGTTGTTTCCCTTGGACGCTGTACGCTTTGGCCGCTTCTCGTGGAAAGCTTCCTAAAGAGCTTTAAATCTGGATTTTTTCTCCCTCCCTCGGTTTTATTGTCGCGCTAAAAATAGTGAGTGGAAAGGTTTTCTCTGTCTCTCACAGGCTAGACCTACTCGCACTGACATATTAGATCACAGGCAGGACCTGGTTCTCACACACGCACATTGTCACACCTTTTAGCACAAGCTTGTTACACAGAGGGGGAAACCCCAGTCCCAGTGGAGGGCTAGGGTGTACACACAGTACATACAGACCTCAGAGAGACAGATTAGCCATGTGTTCTCCACTCTTTTTTTTTTTTGCTTTTCTGCTCTGTCTCACTCTACAGTTTAAGATTATCTTGTTGCTTATATAAGTATAAGGTCAAAGAGGTATATGGTGAAAAACAAGGACGGCATTAGACCCAGTTTACAGTAAAATGTTGCAGTGCCACAGTAAAATCACAGCGGTAAAATGTCAATTTTATCCTGGATTGCTGAAAACTAAAGGACACGGCATGCACATTCTCTACAGGCGATATACTTTCCATAACGCCCCAGTGTCTTTCCAAAACCTGCGCAATTAACACTTTTAGTCTGAGCCAGTTTAGCTTCTGTACAGTGTAATCTATCTATCTATCGTTACACTTATATAGCGCCTTTCTAAATACCCAAGGACGCTTTACAATCCACACTGCTCAGAACACTCAATCCACACAAACACTGGTGAGAAGCGGCAGCCAAACGCGCACAGCGTACTCTCGACCAGGAACGACCGTCCACCTGGAGGACTGCATCGGGCACTAGGGTTTCACCCAGGACAGAGCGCCAATCCATATCTGGGCTCACACACATTCACTCACACATACAGACATTCATTCACATACACAGACAGACATTCACATACACACTCATTCACTCACACACCAGGACAGTTATTAGACAGAAGCCTACCCTCCATGTTTTTGGACTGTGGGAGGAAACCGGAGACCCCGGAGGAAACCCACACAGACACGGGGAGAACATGGAAACTCCACCCAGATGGGACTTGAACCCAAGATCCCAGCGCTGGGAGGTGAACGTGCTCACCACTAAGCCACCGTGCCGTAATGAACATTCTGAGATATTTAAAAATAAGTCAGCTGTGTATCAGAAGAAGTAATGATAGCTCATCCTTACATGTTTTAGTTATAGCTGTTTATAACAGTAAAACCTACCAAAACCACTAAATCAAACAGACTGATATTCACTGCCCACAGAAAATATTAGTAAGAGCATGTAACACCACCTGACATACATTTCTCAGGATAGGATCCTCCCTTTCCCCAACACATGCATGCACACTTCAAAGTCACTCACACAAGTCATTTGAAGGCTTATAGCACATACTTCACATTCACTCACACTCACGCTGATGTCCATGGAGCAGCTGCCCGTGTCACATTAGCACTCCTGCTGTCACCACGCCAGTGTTGCCCCCCTGACAGTACCCCCCCACCACATAACTGAGAGGAGCTGTATGCCCAGAGCGGAAAAATGAGAAAAGACCAAGACTAAGAAGGGATTTGCGCCTGTCGAGTCCACTTTGAAAGCCACTCAACTGGGATTTACCCAAGTGGACTGTCTTTTAGAAGCCTTGTCTCCTAGAGTGGAGACAGATGCTCTAGGGCTGAATGAACTACAGTGTGTACAAGAGGACTGAGAGGAATGGAGGATCTGGTGTCATGTCAAGTTTTATTGTCATCTCCTCAGAAGCTGGTCGTAATGAGAACACTAGTCTACATGACACCCTCTAAAACCCGCTAGAGGTCTGACATGTAGTGTATTATATGAACAGGCAGAGTGTCTACCTTTGCTGAAGGAACAGCTTCTTCTGGCCTGTGAAGGAGTTAGACTAGATGATGGAACATGTCTGTATGGATTTGATGGCGTCCAGGTACAGAAGCATTGGTGAGGTCAGGTGCTGACGTTAAGGGATTAATTCCTGGATCACAAACGCTATCCTTCTGTCATGCCAGAAGTGTTGGAAGGTGCCCTGTTATTTGAGAGAATATAGTTCCATTCCTTCACAGCTCAGTGCTGGGAGGCTTTGTACTTCTGTAGCCTACAGAAGACTAGATTAGTAATAAAGTGGAAACATTGTTGACCTAAATACAGCAGATAAGGCTTCAGTTCCCCATCTAAATGTCAAAAATGTAAATATAATTATAGATTGATGATATAATGTGTCAATAAAACTACCATATTCCCCACCCTTGATATTTCATACACTATGCTATAAATTACGCAACACTTAAGTACAGAAGATCAGACAGTAGCCACATAGGATTGACAATACGTGCAACTGTACAGTAGCTGCAGTTGGTTTTGTAACCGTTTCCTTTAGGATGGCATTCCCCAAGTCTTAGCTGTGTGTGAATGAGAGAGGAGTGATAAATGAACAACACGTTTACAAGCATCACTTGGTGTTTGACTAAATCCAGCACTAACCTTCCACTTTGGCTTTGGTAGCTGGTGCACACATCCAAACACCAGATGCTGGGTTTCATCAGCTTTAACGAAGTGTGAAATACACAACGAGTGAAGGGTAGCCACTCTATCCCTTCAGCCGACTGCTAGAGGAGATGTCTAGGTCTGACGCAAGAGCTCCACTGTTTAGACATACACCCGTTTGTCTAAAGTCTGCTCTTAGAGTGATGCTGTTGAAATAGCAGTATATTCTTTAAAAAATAACGGTGCTACAAAAGGTACTTTGAGCGATGCCATAGAAGAACTACTTTTGGTTCCTTAAAGAACCATTTACGCTGATATATTTTAATTAGTAAAGAACATTAACACTGGGTGATGGACACACATTTCTTAAACAAAAATGGTTCTTTATGGAACCAAAAGTGGTCTTTAAATGGCATCGCTCAAAGAACCTTTTGTAGCACCTTTTAAAGTGTATAGAGAGCTTTGGAGATCATATGGAGAGATTTAAAAAAACATTAGAATATGATATATATGTTCAGAAAAGTTGTAAAATCAAAGTACAAAAAGAGGTTAATTGACAAACTCTTGGGGTAAGAATGAGTTTACACCATGGTCCAAAAATATGAAAGACAGCCGTGTTTATACAGGGTACAGTAGTGTCTTTATCTAAGTCTGCTTTTGACAAATATGAGTTGACAAAAAGATTTTCATAATTAGACCACCCCCTGCAACACTGGAATCATATAAACTAGAACAATTTTGTCAGATGTTGTGACTCTGTTGAGCAGCTAGTGAAGAGTGAGGGTTGAATAGAGAGATAGAGGAGGGCCGCCTACTCTTTGACATTAAATGGACAGGCGGATATTACATTTGGTAACTACTATGAAAAGCTGTAAGCAGGTTTTCTTTTACTTATCCTTACACTTCATCCATTTTCTGTTGTTCAAAACTTTAAACATATCATTATAATGGGTTAATAATGGTTTTCTTAGACACCAGAGGCAGATTTGTATTTGCGCCCTCCCGCTGTCATAGATAGTGGTGTAGAGAGGAGTGTTAGGTTTTAGAAAGCTCAGTTTGAGCGACTGATGTGGGCACTACTTAAAATGCCTGGGACTGCATGTAATGGCAGTTTAACACAGAAATAAAAATGGGGCCGGCGGGGGCTTACGGAGGGAGTTGAAGTTTCCGTCATGGTAGACCGGTCAGCGCTGTGCATTCGGACAAAGCTCTACCCAACTTTTCAGCATACACGGCGAGGCTCTTCCAAACCAGACTCATGTGGCTCGTCGCCATTCCACATCCAGCCCTGGAAGCTGATGAGGATTTTTAAAGCCCTGGCGGGGCACTGGCACTCCACTAGGCCAAGACACCACCCGCCCCGGCTCCGTCTCAGGTGTTGTTTCAGAAGGTGGGACACTGGCCGAATGTGTTGAGTGCCGCAGCTATTATGGGCCAGTGTGGAGGAAACTTAAGCACTTAAAGACTTTTTAAAGAGGAGTGAAGTCGTGCTGGAAGGAAAGCGGGGTGTTTACAGTGAGAAACTTCTCTGTACTTTTCCTTCTCCACCTGCTGACTTTTCTGTTCACAGCTTTAAAGTAAAAACCCACAAATTGGTCACATTTGTATGATGTTTCTTCTTATCCAGCGATAACAATGAATGCCGAAATTTGGGCTCAAATTAGATGTTTTGAAAGTTTATTAAGTGAAAATATGTCCACACCTGGAGCGAACGTATTTCAGCAACTTTAACCTCAGTCAATAAACGGAGCTTTTATGTTAACATGTTTTAATTATTCATTCATTCATTCATTATCTGTAACCCTTATCCAGTTCAGGGTCTCGGTGTGTACAGAGCCTACCTGGAATCATTGGGCGCAAGGCAGGAACACACCCTGGAGGGGGCGCCAGTCCTTCACAGGGCAACACACACTCACACACATTCACTCACACCTACGGACACTTCTGAGTCACCAATCCACCTACCAACGTGAGTTTTTGGACTGTGGGAGGAAACCGGAGGAAACCCACGCGGACACGGGGAGAACACACCAACTCCTCACAGACAGTCACCCGGAGGAAACCCATGCAGACACAGGGAGAACACACCACACTCCTCACAGACAGTCACCTGGAGGAAACCCACGCAGACACAGGGAGAACACACCACACTCCTCACAGACAGTTACCTGGAGGAAACCCACGCAGACACAGGGAGAACACACCACACTCCTCACAGACAGTCACCCGAAGGAAACCCACGCAGACACAGGGAGAACACACCACACTCCTCACAGACAGTCACCTGGAGGAAACCCACGCAGACACAGGGAGAACACACCACACTCCTCACAGACAGTCACCTGGAGCGGGAATCGAACCCACAACCTCCAGGTCCCTGGAGCTGTGTGACTGCGACACTACCTGCTTTGCCACCGTGCCGCCCCATATTTTAATTACTTATTCTAAAATTTTACATGCAGTTGTACATGAGATCTGACTTATATAAAGGCTACTCAGCTTGATTCTGATGCAACAGTGCTCTGCACATGTCTTTTCCCACCCTTAACTCAGCTGATTCTACTAAACAGCAAATTAATATGCCTTTTGGGTTGAATAGGGCGTGTAAGTGCATAGAAAATACTAAACTGTCTAGGGCAAGGGTGCTCAAGGGCCAAGATTGGGAAGCAAAACACTGGATTTTGCTCCAATTTCATGTCACTGTGGTCATTCTTGGAAACCAAAACACACTCGAGCTTTGGAAAATCAAGTTACTTTAATTTTACTAAAATGGATATGTTTTTCTTCATTTTTTTTTGGGAAAATCCATCTACGTATCTGACATCACTGGTAAAACACAGCCACTACAAAGTGGATATTTATTTATATATTTATGCAATTTCATAAATAGATTCAGGGCGGCACGTTGGTGCAGCAGGTAGTGCAGCAGTCACACAGCTCCAGGAACCTGTGGTGTGTTCTCCCTGTGTCTGCGTGGGTTTCCTCTGGGTGACTGTCTGTGAGGAGTGTGGTGTGTTCTCTCTGTGTCTGCGTGGGTTTTCTCCGGGCGAATGTCTGTGAGGAGTGTGGTGGGTTTCCTCCGGGTGACTGTCTGTGAGGAGTGTGGTGTGTTCTCCCTGTGTCTGTGTGGGTTTCCGCCGGGTGACTGTCTGTGAGGAGTGTGGTGGGTTTCCTCCGGGTGACTGTCTGTGAGGAGTGTGGTGTGTTCTCCCTGTGTCTGTGTGGGTTTCCTCTGGGTGACTGTCTGTGAGGAGTGTGGTATGTTCTCCCTGTGTCTGCATGGGTTTCCTCCGGGTGACTGTCTGTGAGGAGTGTGGTGTGTTCTCTCTGTGTCTGTGTGGGTTTCCTCCGGGTGACTGTCTGTGAGGAGTGTGGTGTGTTCTCCCTGTGTCTGCGTGGGTTTCCTCCGGGTGACTGTCTGTGAGGAGTGTGGTGTGTTCTCCCTGTGTCTGCGTGGGTTTCCTCCGGGTGACTGTCTGTGAGGAGTGTGGTGTGTTCTCCCTGTGTCCGCGTGGGTTTCCTCCGGGTGACTGTCTGTGAGGAGTGTGGTGTGTTCTCCCTGTGTCTGCGTGGGTTTCCTCCGGGTGACTGTCTGTGAGGAGTGTGGTGTGTTCTCCCTGTGTCCGCGTGGGTTTCCTCCGGGTGCTCCTGTTTCCTCACACAGTACAAAAAAACACGCTGTTAGGTGGATTGGCGACTCAAATAGTGTCCGTAGGTGTGTGTGTGTGTGTGTGTTGCCCTGTGAAGGACTGGCGCCCCCTCCAGGGTGTATTCCCGCCTTGCGCCCAATGATTCCAGGTAGGCTCTGGACCCACCGCGACCCTGAACTGGATAAGCGGTTACAGATAATGAATGAATGAATAAATAGATTCATTGACTGTTTTTACCTTCAGTTCTAACTTTAACTTAAACCATTTCAAGTGTTGATAGCTTTCTTCTTCAGTGAATGATCGCTCTATAAAGTGTCTGGTTTTACAAATTCTCATAGATCTCTCCTCTAATTTAGTTTTTCTCATTTCCCACATGCTATTTAGGTCTCCCCTAATTACACGATGCTCCTGGGTGGGTAAAACCTAACACATAATCCCTAGACGTGTGAAGTGCCACCACGTCTTTGGAAACTGTGTCTAAAACATTATAATTGCTGCTTAATGTGATTAAAAGACTTAAAGATCACTAACAGTTAATATTGTTAACTCTGTTTATAGGTGCTAGTGTTATCTGTCAGTGAGTGGTAGTGGGAGAGTGGGGGTTATCCCAGCATTCCTCTTTCTAATAGCTACAGTACACAGCATAAATCAGTGTCATAATATGTACGGCATAAATGAATAATATGTTTAAAGGTTTCAAATGGTTTAAACAGCTTTCATCACCATTTTTCCATAAACGTTATTCTCTACAATGAATCATGTTGTTGACTGATCCTTGCCTCCGTCCATTTGTTTTATACATTTTTTCAAAGCTATATTTGTTTTTTTTACATCATACGTTCCTGCAAACCGTGCGCCAGCAAGCGAGCGCCGTACGCCACGTCTGTGCATGTGTTTGTGTATGTGTCAGCGCGTGCTGATCTGAGCTAGTGTATTCTCTCACAAGTGACACTTATTTTTTTCCCCTTTCTCTCTCCTTCTGCTGCCCATGAAAGAGCTGAACCCTGCAGGTGAGTGCCGCCACTGACAGGAAGGACTAGAGTAGTGTTTACGCTAGTCCGAAATACGATACACCTCACACACAGACACGGAAAAAAATCCTTCTGAACTTTCATTCGCTCTCTTGCACACAGCTCCACTGTACATACACACATTCCACATGTATACAGAAACCTTTACAGACATATACAACACAGGCCATACAGAGACATAAACATACATCCATGCTTTCATTATGCACATGTGTTTACAGCCGGCGTCATACGCTCCCACTCACTGCAACTCCAGCCACTGAGACACACTCCAAACCTCAGAGCTTTGATTTTAATGAGTGATGGAAGTCATGCAGTCATTGTGAGACATTTCTATCGTGTTTATTTTAGATAACCATGCTGTTTTGTGTCATGCACTCACCTGCCAACAATAATGCACATACACTGAGTGGTACTCAGTGCTCTTGGGGTTTTCTCCACAGTTGGCAGTTTGGGGGAGGTCATGGTAGTGATGTGTAGGCCAGTGCATGGCTTCCTGTTGATATGTGGACACAGAGGAAGGAAGATCTCCTCTAAACTTCCTAAAGTGATGGCTTGGCCAAAAATCTAATTTCCCTCTTACACAAAATGTAGTCCATCAGCTAAGAAGCATGTATTACACTGAAGCTAATGTAATGTGGCTAATGTAACTACGCAGCTAAAGTAATGGACTGGGCATTTCTGCGTCTGGTTTTATAGATGGCATAAATCATAGACTGTAAACTTCCAATATTTTTAGCTGGCATTATTCTTCGAGTCCCGATCCAAATATAAAGCATTCGTCTTTTGTAGGTTTTTGTCCAGTAAAAGTGAACCAAGAATGATGTTATCAGCAGCAGTGCAAACTGACTCCATCTTGGTTTTATTATTATTTTTTAAATGTTTAATATTGACTTTCTTTGTTGAAACTAGTATTTCCAAATGTGAATCTAACTGAGCAGTTATTATTCATTCATTCATTCATTCTCTGTAACCCTTATCCAGTTCAGGGTCGCGGTGGGTCCAGAGCCTACCTGGAATCATTGGGCGCAAGGCAGGAATACACCCTGGAGGGGGCGCCAGTCCTTCACAGGGCAACACAGACACAGACACACACATTCACTCACACCTACGGACAATTTTCAGTCGCCAATCCACCTACCAACGTATGTTTTTGGACTGTGGGAGGAAACCGTAGCCCCCAGAGGAAACCTATGCGGACACGGGGAGAACACACCAACTCCTCACAGAGCAGTTATTATACCTAGCTGAAATCAGATTGTTCCTAAAGCATGCCTTTTGGGCAGGCAGATATTATAGTTGTTTAAAATAACTTTGTTACAGTGTATGCGTCCCACGTCAGACAAAATGAGTTAATATCTCAGGGTAAAACACTCTCACGTCTGACAGTGTCAGACATTAGGGAAAAGGGTTCCGAGACAATCATCAAGTTAAAATGACAGGTGGCACATGCCAAAACCTTGGATGGTAAATTTGTGTTAAGAGTTTGTTTTTTTCTTACTGTTTTAAGGCCAAATTAAATTAATCAGTAGTGTTGATTTCCTCATGGTTACACACATATTAGGATTTGAATTCAGGCACAGACCTAACCTCTTGGATAATAAACTATTTTAGGAGTAAGATGGAACATCAGATCTTTGGCCAAATGCACATCTGTCTTGGTCCGTATACATAAACGTCCAGTAGCTGCTTTTTCCTGTAGGGGGCTGTAGTGACTGCAGTACACGGATGATTCTGTGGCAGGTAGATGGCCACCCACTGCACAAATCGGATTTAATAATTGCCCCATCTCTTTGTAGCGACCATAACTGTTTGTCTTCCTGGATGTTCTGAGTGCAGCTGCTCCAGACTTTTCAAGGGAAAACAGTATTTTTCCCTCGGCGTGTCCACTGTGAGTTGTCAGCTCTGTTTTAGCTGTACATGTGGATCTTTTTTTTCATTCTAGCTTTTACAGCGCACAATTAAACATGTTCATTTTATTGAGCTGCTGTAATTGTAGTTTGTGTACAGAAATCTTTGAAGTGTGCCGATTCTTTCAGAAGTTTATAGGAAGAGGCCATCCCAGCCTATAGGTTCTGACCTAAGATCAGTCCAGGCAGTGATAAGTGATAAGGCATTGCTCCAGATAAGTTCCCCATGGGAAGACAGACCAGAAGGTGAGGTAAAGTATGAGTCACTTTCTCCAGTTCTCCAAAGCCTGGGGTTTCGCCAGAACAGCCGGCAGATCAGTGAGGGAAGAAAGCCCACCATGTGGCTTTCAGCTAGCATCCCACCATTCCGGCTGCTCTCAGGTCAGTTCAGACGGATTGGGCGGCCCCTCACACCCTCAGGGGGTTTCGTTCCTGCGTTGTTATCTTAGCGAAAGTGACATGAGTTGAGCCCGGCGGCCAGCAGCTCCGGTTACCTGGCCAGACATAACAGGAAAGGATTAGAGTAGCTCTAGTTGGAGTAGCAGCTATCCTTCTACTCCCTGCACAGCTCAGGACCAGGCCTGGGTTTACTCCAGCCAGAGCTTTCTCAAAGCTTTCTCACTGAGCTGAGAATCAGCCCAAAGCGGTTGCCACGTTCAACTGGTAATCTGGGCTGGAGGTCTCTCAGCAACCTCTAATTGGTCAGAGGCTGAGCCGTTATTGAAGGGCGGAGATGTGGGATGTTTGTTGTCTTTTTCTATAACGTGCTATTTGATGAGTCCGGGTAGGTCTGCGAGAGAGGAGAGGAAGTACAGCTCTGTCGGAGCGGATGGAAAGCTTTACATTTGAGGGATGTTTGAGGGTTGAAGGTGATGCTTTCATCTTCTGAGCTCTCATTTCTTCCTTCCACTTGCGTCAGTGTGTGGAGATGTTTTGTGCTACATGCATCACAGGAGTTCAGAAAAAAAAAATCAACTTTGTTCTATTTTTTCCTCGTCCCAAATGTGATAATAATGTAGTCAGTCAGATTAGATATGTTTAAATTCTTCAAATTTACACTGGAATTTCAAGGCTAATGCAATACAACACTGAGAGCACAGTTCATTTATATGATTTTGAATCTGAGAGAGTCTGAGAGAACATATTTGGCTCACTGTTTGTGTTTGTATGATGGTCTTCTCTTTCCCTCATCACTGCCCACAATGGTAGCAGCTGTGTCGGTTGATGTGACAGATCTGGGCAGTTTGCGTTCTCCTCCAGTGCACTGGACTGTTCAGTGTTGTTGCATCAAGTGGGTGGCTAGCCTTGGGTCTCAGAGGAAGCACATGTTCACTTCCACCCTCCTTTTATGCCCTGTGTGATTATGGACGAGTCAGTAAAAGGGTGGAATTGGAGGTGACTAATAATTGAGTAAATTATTTGGGGATTATTTAAAAATAAATAATAATAATTAGGCACAAATTAGTGATGTCAATTTTTTTTTTTTTAATGATACACGGGCAGAAAGTTTATTTGAGTTCATTTCAGAAAACTCTGTGTGCTTTGAGTCAGCTTTTGTGACTCCAGAGCAGAACTAAAAGCAAACATTTACATTTTCAGTGAAGGCAGAATAAAATAAACATTTTAACACTTCACTTCATCAGCTTTTTTTTGTTCTCTTTGCCAGGAGTTCCACGAGTGGCTCAGTGCAAGTTTGTGCTGCCTCTGCATCTGGTGTGCTGCCCTACCTCAGCCTCCAAAAACGGCAAGTACAAGATCACTGTGGACACCAACAAACCTCCGGTCAACCTCAATGAGATCTTCCCAGGTACCAGCACTGCTTCCCAACAATCACAACCTCACTCACCTCACTACCTTAGTAACTCACATAAGGTGAACGTGAACTTTACTGTCATTACCCAACACACATGAAAGTAAAAGTGAAAGTAAACACACACGTACAAACATTCGTGCACTAGCAGCAGTGAACACAGACATCCCCAGAGCATTGGGCAGCCATCCCCAGTGTCTGAGGAGCTGTTGCGTTCTGTGCCTTGCTCAAGGGCAAATCTGCCATGGATGCTGATGGAGGAGAAACATTGCTCCTTAACTCCTCTGCCCCCAATTTGTCCTATTAGTCGAAGTGATTGAACGGGCAAGTTTCAGCTCTTTCCTCACCCGGAGGAAACCCACGCAGACACAGGGAGAACACACCACACTCCTCACAGACAGTCACCCGGAGGAAACCCATGCAGACACAGAGATCACACCACACTCCTCACAGACAGTCACCCAGAGGAAACCCACGCAGACACAGGGAGAACACACCACACTCCTCACAGACAGTCACCCAGAGGAAACCCACGCAGACACAGAGAGAACACACCACACTCCTCACAGACAGTCACCCGGAGGAAACCCACGCAGACACAGGGAGAACACACCACACTCCTCACAGACAGTCACCCGGAGGAAACCCACGCAGACACAGGGAGAACACACCACAGCTCTTAAGCCCGCTTCTCTAACAATTACGTCAGGTTTGTCGCAGGGGCTACTCATACACCCAGAAAACCTTCCACCTACTCGCTGATGCTTTGAGGCGCAATTGTTGTGGACACATTTATTCACTTGTCCACACAATCTGTATAATCACCAAAGAAACAAGCTGCACATGAGTCTAAGATCAATACGCCCAATGCCAAGAGTTAGCTAGAGGAATATGAACCATCCCAACACTGGGCTGTGAAGCAGTGGACTTGTTAATATAAAATGTTAATTTCTCTGTTAAAACTGTTAAAACTATTTAGAACTCCCTTTTTAAAATGTTTATTTCATGTATTGCATAGAGCGTTGTTCATTGAGGTCTGTCATTTATTTTGTTGTGAAACCTTTTTTTGTTGACTACATTTCGAATGAGGGTACATTGTTCCTGCTACTCCTTTAAGCTGGATATGTGTGTGGAGAGTGGAGGATTGAGGCGTGTGTTTAGTGTTGCAGTGGCAGGCAAGTAGCGTCTGTCGTCAGAGCTGGAGCAGCGGCTCTGTGGGAGGAAACGGCTTCAGTTTTGACATCCACACGGTCACAGCCAAGTGGCCATGAAATCTAAACAACCTTCTGGGCCACATCCTCCACGGAAACTCCACACTGACACACAGAGGGCGTAATGCCACCGCCTGGAGCGGTGCTCACTCGCCCAATATACAAGCTAAAGAGCGTTGTTTATTGACTGTATATACAATGTTTAGAAATGCTGAATAGATGCCCACAGAGTTTTTTATTGACAGTGGCTGTTGTAGACTAGACTGTCTATGAATTACTGTGTAAAAGCTTGAGCACATTTTTTAAAACAATTAGGATAGTAAGGGTGTTTTTGAAGTTAAAAATGCCAAATAAATGAAAACAAACTCTACAGTAAATAGGAATAAGGACTGTTGTTTTTAAAATGGTGAGTATTTTGTGAGCTAGTTGGGTTCCTTTGAAAATGATGACCACTGTCACGTGTATAAAATTTAAATGTATTGTATCAATCCCTTTATATTAATATTAGTGTTTTAAAAGTAAACACCTACTTTGAGTATGTATTTATAAACCCTGGAGATTTTTAATCACTGTTCACTCTATTAGACACACCAAGCTTGTTGGTTCACCTTGTAGATGTAAAGTCGGAGACAGCAACTCATCTGATTGTGTCACAGCAGTGACACTGTGGGCTTTAAAAACGCTAGCAGCACTGCTGTGTCTGATCCACTCCTATCAGCACAATGCTCACTGACAATCAGTTTCAGTGCAGCACAGAGTCCTGAACATTGAAGGGACTAACAAAGTAACATTTACTACAGTGTGTAATTATAGAATTGGCATAGTGTCCATTCATTGAGTTTAGAAACAAGAGGGTAGGCTAAGTAATGAAAGTCATGTGATCAATTATGCCTTAAATGATGTTACATTGTGATGTCATCACAGATAGAACTGCTTTTGTTTATTGTGACAAAATGACATAAGTCTTATCTATTAAACTGAACAAGACTGAAATGACTAGGCACTTAAAGCTTTACTTTTATCCACAAATATGTAAATTCAGTGTAAAATAAAAGTTCAAACAAACATGACTATTCTGCAAATTTTCCCAGTGCTAAACTCTCCCTCAGCACTCTGTAAACCCATCTTTCATGCGTCCTTGTTGACAGGAGGCCATTGCTGTCGTCTTCCCCTCGTTATCAGCTGCCTATGACAGGTTATCGGTTTTTGTGGTGAGGGGGTATTGAAGGGGGTTTTGTAGAGGGTGGTGGGCCGGCAGACTTCAGGCCATGTGGACTTTTTTTTTTTTTTTTGAGATAAAAGCAGCGGCCGAGCATCGGAGGGGGCAGGAAGATAAGAAGCACCACCATTGTGCTCGGTTCACCTTGGCTGGCGTCCTGTGGCGAGATAAGGGTCTCTATCTCTGTCTGACATCCTCCTGCCACACAGCGGGACGTCCTGAGAACCCAGCGCTACAGACGCCCGTCTACCTGCCGCTCTCTAACTTTGTGTCTGAGAAAGAGAACAAGGAATGTTATATTTATACTGTCCCCTCTAAGCTGAGTAATCAGTTGTCGCATTCTTTCTGCTTGAACCCTTAAATTATACGGCCAGTGGTTATGGGCACATGCTCGTCCGACATTTCTTTCTGCAATGAAGGGTATTAATAGGTATTTTGTCTCCGTGTTTGCCTTCAGATTTCTGGGAAGCTGTAGAGTATTTGTTGAAAGTTTTCTCTGAAGATCTGATGACATTCAGACATTTTTGTTCAGTTTTGGGTCACTCAGCAGTTCAACCAGGAAGTATTACACAAGGTCCAGCGCTCCAGAGAACATAGTTCCACTTAGGGCTGGACAATAATTCAATATCAATATATATCGCAATATAAAATGATACGATTTTTATACACATTATCAATATTTCAATATACACTGTTTACAGCATCTATCACTGACTGACGGTCATTACAGGGAGCTGCTGGCATCAGTTCAGTTCTTGTTTTCATTCGTATCGATATCGGAATTATATCGCATCAACCAAAATTAAAAAATATATTGTGATATAAATGTTGGCCATATCGTCCAGCCCTAGTTCCACTGCTCCAGAGTCTAATGCAATTGAGCATAATATATGTGTCTAGCTTATGTTTTGCTGTGAACTTGGTGAAATGTCCACTAAGGAATGACTTACTATCCTTAGTAGTATATTTTTTATGTCGTCTGTCATTCAGTAATGAGTAATAAGTAAAGATAATATATTTGTTAAATTAAAATATTTTGTATCCCCTCTGTTCTCTCTTTAATTATTATTTTTTTCTTTCCTGTAAAAGAGTTTGTGACTAAGGCTGAGGATAAGGAGGGTAATGCCCTGGCCTTCCAGTTTATAGCTGGCTCCAGAGTCACTGTCCTGGCCTCCAAAACGTCCCGTGAGTGATTATACACACACACACACACACACACACACACACACACACACACACACACACGTACACACGTACATCCATCAGGAGAGTGTGTTCTGTGATCTACTCTACATTGTCAGGAGCTAATTACAGGTGTTGTAGAGAGGATGATAGCACTGCTTTGTGTGTGTGTGTGTGTTTGTCCGGCCTCCTGCAGAGCGTTACAGGATCCAGAGTGAGAGCTTTGAGGATATCTGGCTGGTTGCCAAGGAACTGGTGCAGCGTTTTGACCGGCACTTTGCCAAACTCGGCGTCAAAGATTTCCACAACAGTTTCTCCGGTCCTATCCCCCTGGCAGAGTACTTTGAGATTGTGGACCACCACTTCGAGGTGAGCAGTTTTCCTCACTCTCACCTACAGAAACGCTAGAGGTGAAACACATGGGAACGCTAATATTTTAGCAAAGATTCATTGATAGCTTCAAGAAGTCTAGCCTCAACAGCATTTTACAGGCTTTGAATAATCTTTATAATAATTATATACTTAAATATTTCTTAAAACCACATGTAATATTTGCATGCAATTGTTTGCAAGTATGCATATTAAAAATAAAACAGTATATAGCAGTGACCGCTGCAATGTATTAAGCCAAGCACTATATATGTACAGTCCTTCATAGGGCAACATACACACACAAATTCACTCACACACTCACACCTACGGACACATTTGAGTCGCCAATCCACCTACCAACGTGTGTTTTTGGACTGTGGGAGGAAACCGGAGCACCTGGAGGAAACCCACGCAGACACAGGGAGAACACACCACACTCCTCACAGACAGTCACCCGGAGGAAACCCACACAGACACAGGGAGAACACACCACACTCCTCACAGACAGTCACCCGAAGGAAACCCTCACAGACACAGAGAGAACACACCACACTCCTCACAGACAGTCACCCGGGGGAAACCCACGCAGACACAGAGAGAACACACCACACTCCTCACAGACAGTCACCCGGCGGAAACCCACGCAGACACAGAGAGAACACACCACACTCCTCACAGACAGTCACCTGGCGGAAACCCACGCAGACACAGGGAGAACACACCACACTCCTCACAGACAGTCACCCGAAGGAAACCCACGCAGACACAGAGAGAACACACCACACTCCTCACAGACAGTCACCCGGAGGAAACCCACGCAGACACAGAGAGAACACACCACACTCCTCACAGACAGTCACCCGGAGGAAACCCACGCAGACACAGGGAGAACACACCACACTCCTCACAGACAGTCACCCGGAGGAAACCGTCACAGACACAGGGAGAACACACCACAGTCCTCACAGACAGTCACCTGGAGGAAACCCTCACAGACACAGAGAGAACACACCACAGTCCTCACAGACAGTCACCTGGAGCGGGAATCGAACCCACAACCTCCAGGCCCCTGGAGCTGTGTGACTGCGACACTACACATATAATCATTATACTTAAATATTTAAATGTATTTAAATCATACCAGCTTTCAAAATGTGATTTACAAATTTAAAGCATTGACTCTGTAGAGTCCTGATACCGTTACAACATTTTTAATGTAGTTGCTTCCATGCTAGGGTTTATCAGAATAATCTATAAACACATATTAGTTCTTTCCTAAAGTTGAGTGAACAGTCTGGAATTGTTTGCAGCTGCGAGTGAATGCGCAGAAATATCAGGACCTGCTGTCAGAGCGAGCCGTCCAGTTCAGGGCCATCCAGAGGCGGCTACTGACCCGCTTTAAAGACAAGACTCCTGCCCCACTCCAGAACCTGGACACGCTGATGGAGGGCACTTACCGCCAGGTCAGAGCACACACATCCACACACACAATCACAGAGGTCTTATGACCTGAATGGATGCAGAAGATTCCACCGTGATTCCACACACACAGAGAGAGAGAGAGAGAGAGAGAGAGAGAGATTACAAAACAGCGTACAGCTATTGATGCCATTTGTCTGTTTTTAATGGCATTGTTTGTACACTGAATGTGTTTGTACACATTTTATCATGCGTTAGCACTTTGTGTGTGTGTATGTGTGTGACAGAGTTTCTGTAATTGCAATGTGATGGTCCTCTGGAAGAGCTGTTTATAATAGACACTACCCCTTCTTAACCACCTTCCCCCAACATTAAGAAGACCATGACTGAACTGTGTAGCCGAGAGTGTGTGTAGTGCGTGTTTGTCTGTGTGTTGTTTATCTCTTCATCTTTCTAATGACATCATTAGGTAATACTTGCTTTATACTTGCATTAGGTAATAAATGCTTAGTGAGAGTCATTCTCTGATAAGAGCTGCATGCTGAGCCAGTCCTGACTCCACCTTCCTGCGTTTGTCGACACCTGTTCTTCCAGCGTTTCATCTCAAATGAAAGGTGTTAATGGGTGTTTGTCCCTATTTAATGCAGTAACATCCACTAAGTTTCTCTGAAAGATGCATTCCACATGAGCATGAATGAGCTCAGGGATTGATGAATGATTAGTTTTGGAGTTCACACAGCTCTGCCACTCTGTAACCCAATCCTGCAAGCTTTTATACCCCTCTAGCCGACAACAGCAGGACGTAGGTGCACACGACCCTATAATAAATTTAAAGTAAATAGATACAGCAAAGTAAATCTCAGGTCTCGTTTTTATTTCTTAGCTTTTGTGTGTGTTAGAGTTCATGTTAATTTAGTTGTTTTTGTGTTATTGCTTTCCCCATGTGTTTTTTTTCTGCAGATTGTCTAAGTGCACTTTGAGTGTAAATAATGTTTACAACACCGTCCTGATATTAAAGTGGAGGGAGTGGTGATTTCCTACCCTCCTCTAGATTTTCCATAGTGCAGTTTCTGCAGTGCTGAGCCAGGATTAGCTCATCTCCCTGTTACAGCTCAGTGGAGCATCACAATGGTTTAGAAGTTGTAAATTTACAGTAAAAAATACTACCTAGATTTGCTTTTGAATTGGCTTATGGAAGTCCCCTAAATAAAGAGGACTTAGTTACATCCGAATGCCCCAAAGTGGCATTAAAGAGGCATTAAAGAGGCTTGAGAATTTGTCTGCATATAGTCTGTCCAACGGGTTGAAGATGCTGAGCTGCTCTGCAGTAGTTCTTCATTGATTTTTTTTCTCATATACCATTTTCTGTCAAGTCAATAGGAATAAAATGAATAGTCTGCTTTAATTGCTGCATTTGCCCACATTGAAACTTGGCCAACGAGTCTTGTTTAATGCAGTAGATACATATAAAGTGTCCCTCACTCAAATATACTCTGTGTGTTTGTGTGTGTGTGTGTCCCTTGCTCCATCAGCTCTTTTCCTGTCTCTCTTCCCGTGCTCTTTCCGCGAATGGTATGCGGGAAATGGCGACACCCTATACACGCTGTAATGTATACACGCAAAGACGCAATGGGGTGTATTGATGGGTCAGGAGACTGATGTGTGCTCTGGATGAATAATTCAGCTCTTTTCATGCACACACTCACGCAAAGACACACGTCTTTCCCATCTCCAGGCTGCCGTGAGGTGGGAAAATATGAAACTTATGCTGCTGAGCATCTTAAAGGCATAGTTCATGTATACAATGCTTTTGATCAACACTGATTTTGGTGTTCAAAGGAAGAGCGCTGGGTTTGCCATCCCATTGTTCTCATTATTTGTGCTGCTTCATATTTTTTACACCATCTAGAGAGATACTGTTGGCTAAAAGTCGTTTACATCTATAATAAGAGTATTAACAGGGAGTTTGTAACAGCTTCTGCTTTTCTGTGAAGGCTTTTCATTAGATCTGAGAACATTTCTGATGGAGTACCCAGTGGAGTATTGGGGAGCTGAAGTACTTATGTCGAAGGATGTGTTCTGTGTCACCTCCAACCCGTTCCAAATGTATTGGATAGACGCCATTCATTCAGAGAACATGGTGCAGCCCAGTCCAGTGCTTGGCAGATATATACCCCTCTGGTGAACACATGCCAGTAAAGTTTGTTACCTATATTTCATGTGCAGCCGCTTCTGTCATTTAATTTTAAAGGGGACATATTATGCAAAACTCTTCGTTTTTGCATGCTTTTGTATTCCCACTTGGGTCTGTACTGTTCCTAAACTGCTATAACACTTCAAGCGTGAAAAAAAAAAACATCCATCCGTTTTCTGTGAGTCAGTTGAAAGATTTTGGTGTCAGGAAGTTATTTGGATGGCACCCTTATTGTGATGTCACAATATGGAAATTTGCATAAAACCTCCCTGGCACCACCCCTCACCTGCATAAACATGGGATAGGTGGGGCGTGGCCAGCAACAGCTTATTTGCATTAAAGTGACCCCTTAAACACCTCATTCTGAAAGGGACTGAAACTGGTGATTTTGTGCAAAGAACTTCATGTTTTGTATAGCCCATAGACATATTCAAACTTGTTTAAAAATAGGTATAATATGTCTCCTTTAATGCTTTTCTATGGAGGTAGATATAGTAATTTTCTCCAAGTGCTTGGACAGGAACATATTTAAATGAGGAAAGATAAAATACATGGAACATGTATTGACCTTTAATTCCCAATATTATGAAGTATACTGTGCCATGGTTTACAAGTTTTATACCAACCCAGCTGGAAGTTATCTTAAGCTGTGCATATTCTTTACTTTGAAGAATGTAACAAGCATATGCATGATTTAGTGTCATATTTCCTACACATAAAAACCATAAGTGCAGAACAAAGATGCTCAGTCTCTGTCTTCTCCTCCCTGCTCTCCTTGACTCTGAAATAAGCCTGAAGTTCATGTCAGTCATGCATTTTTGATGAGACTCCATCACCATACATTAGCAGGCTGTGGGCCACGGGTGATGTTCTGCATGCTTGTGGACGGCTAAGATTTCGCCTTCTCATCGCTCTCTCACTCTTCTGATATTTTATTCATGAAGGGAGATGATGTGGTGGATGTATGTTGAAAGGTCTTGTGTTGTCTGGGTTTTAAAGACACTTCATAAAAAGACACCCTGACTGCTCTGATTCATATACTACGCTAGTCAAAACTTTCCCCTTTTTACTGTTGTTTTTTCAGTTAAAGGATCCACGTTCTACTCTTTATTGAGATATTCCTGTAAGCTTTGTGTGCCATTGTTTATTTCCTAATGACCATTTTTCAAACTCTCCATCAATTGCAATTAAACAGTGTGTATTTATGTAAATTAAGTCAGATCTGGTTCGCAGCCCTGTATTGGGTCTTAATCAGAAATACAGCCGTAGCCGAAATGCTCCGTATAACTTCCGCATGAATAAGTAGAGCTAACGTAATAAAGGGTGAATAGATAGAGTAAAACTGTTGGTTTCTGTGACATCACAAAAACTTTGAATTCAAAATGAGCAGTTTTTGCAGCTCAGTTTCTATATATAATGTGCTGTACTCTTCAAAAGAATGCCCTTTTTTGTGATGTACTATTTTTGATCCACTCTTTTGGATATTAGAATGCTGTTTTGTACACAGCCGAGCATTTTAAAGCTCTAACAGTGATCACACACTAGGATCTTCCATAAAACTTTCATAAAAAGGGAGGAAATTCACTTTCAAGATATAGACTTTGACCAAGAAAAAACACAACGGAAACGTGTCTTTCTTGGTATTTCCTTTTTGGCTAAATAATGTTCTGACATTCTTCAGACAAAGCACATATTGAAACTCTTTTGGGCCAGAGGTGGTTTAAACACCTGAAGAGGTTTACAGTTGATGAGTGCTGGCCAAAAGGCTTAGGCCTTTGCCATTATTCCCAATCTTGCTTTTATTATCAGTTATTACTTCAGACAAAAGGGCAGGATCCAAATCAGTTTTTGTTAAAATATGAAGTCATTGCAAGATGACAAAGACAACAAGCTCATTTTATATATAAATCAGAGGCGATTGCTCTAAGACTGCAAGGGAAGCTCAGCTTCCCCTAAAATTAAAAAAAAAAACAATTGATCAAATATATACTGTTGTGTGTACATGTCATTGAATAAATATGCACTACAGCGCTCAACTTTTGTTCAGAATCAGCTTCTTATCACTGGTAAAGAAACGGCTTTCCTCTCAATCATTCCCGCAGCTTCACAGTGCTTTAAACAGTGAGGACGCTGAGTGTCCACAGAGTTCAATAGTGAAGCAGTGAGGTGCAGCGAAATGAGACGAGCCATTGGATAAATGCTGGGCTTTGTCCCGCCCATCGGACGCTCAGCGTCTCTGGGGGTCTATGGGGCAGTGGGCTGGCCTCGGCTGGCCCGGACGCTCAGCTTCTGTATGATGATTGGATTATCTGTCTGAGGCTGAATCCCTTTTTGATTGACAGCGAAATGAGTGAATCAGCGATTCTTTGGTGTAAAGATCCGAGGGAGCATTACATTTTCATTCTGTTCTGAGTTGAACTGGAGACTTTCTTAATCCTCTTAGCGGCATTTTCTTTGTTAAAAACGACTAGCGACAAATCGAGCTTCTGTTTCTGGTGGGGTTTTTTGTAGCTGCTTGTGTTTGGAGACTGACTTCTATCACTCTTTCTGACTTCTATCACAGTTTCTGTCCAGCGGGTGCTGCTGAGCCCCTCCACCGTCACAAAGCACTCACAGGCGGACACACTTCACATGGGCCAAGGCCGTTTAAGCAGCCTAGCTCTGCTGGCCATTGAGAGGACACTAGTGAAGTCCCTGGAAAAGACGCCTTGTTGGTACGACAGCGTCACAGATCATTTTCTTGAAAAGGAACGGAGGGTAGAATGTACGTATAAATAAACCGACACATTTTAAGATGTAGGCCGAAATTGAGCTTCCCCTCCTTGAAAGACCAGCACCCGCCACTGATATAAATATATACAATTTTGTGTAAATGATAAACACAAAACAATACATCATCACTTTCCAGTTAAAAACATGTATCTCTCTCTATTATTGTTGAATATTTTTAATTTACCTTAGTTTTAGTTATCGTTTGAATTCAGCAGCGAAGAATACATTTCATGAGGAGTGGACCAATATAAATGCTCCAAAAATATTTTTACATTCACTTCCTTTTAAAGCTAAGAATGTTTTTTTCCTTCTCCTGTAAATGTACTATTTTGGGAGATGCATATTTTTAATTGGACGGTGGCGATATACTAGAAATAGTTTGACTATTCTTTAGTATTCTTACTCATGAGAAGCATGAGACTGATATCGACTTGATATAGTGTTTATATTAATTAGACACTTAATTAGACATCATATTTTTGCAGTGTGCACACATTAAAGGAGCGCTATGTCTAGCCAGGCTGGTGACCCTGGGTGTGTTGCTTTAGCCTTGCTGTCAACCTTCTGGCAAAAAGGCTTGGCAGCCACTTTGAACTGCAGAGGGGAGGAAAAAGAGTGAGAATGAGAGAAAAAGAGGAGTCTTAGAAGCGACGTCAGGGAGGGGGGAATCCCCAGCAATCTACATTCCCACAAATATTTTCCCTCATACAGAAGGAGCCTTGGAGAGGCCTCAGCGCGTTAGCCCGTTAGCCTGTGGCACGGCTCCCTGTAATTAGCAGCTGAAAGGTGTGTGTGTAGGTGTAGCTGAGCTGTGAGTGACAGGCCTCGGCAGGGCCTCCGTTCTCATAATGGAGCCTCTTTCCTGACAGCCCTGATTTATTTGGGTCCAAATGGGGCTCTAAACATGGCTAAACAGGGCTAAACTGCTGCTAAAAGAGTCCAAACAAGGCCCAACACTGATCCCCCTGTCTGCGTGAGACCTGGCATTAATGGTGGATGGTCGGAGATATTTGGGTGTCTCAATGTATGTATCTGTGTGTGGGTGGGTGTGTTTATACATGTCAAGGACGTAATCATCCCAGCTTTTTGTAAAGTGCACTTTTTTCTTTAATTTTAATTAATTTTTTGTGGTTTTGTGTGTTTTAAGATAAATGACAAGCCATTTCTTTTAAATTTTTTTGAGCGGAGTGTTAGTGTTAGGTTTAAGTTCAGTTTTAGAAGTTGGTTGCAATTTGTGTCTCACAATCCGCATAATTCCAAACACATTTAGGGATGATTTTGTGAAAGGAATTTTTGGATTAAAACACAAACACCCTCTTTTTTAGCTACATTTTGAAGCAAAATTTATTTATGTTTATATTTTTTTCCATTTCTCAGTAAGAACTTCTTGATGATGCCAAAGTTAAAAAAGTGATAAATATGTTTTTATTGTAATTGTAAAACAACAACCAACTCCTCCACATTAAATAATCCATGGCAGTAAACACAGACACACACAGACACAATTGTGCTGTTTAGGACTGAGAATACCCACTCCCAGGGTGGCAGGCAGTCATCAACAGCACCCAGGGATCAATAAGATATAATGTGCCTTGCTCAGGGGCACCTCAGCTGTGGACGTTGAGAGAGGAAACAGCGGTGTTCCTTCACTCCTCCTGCCCCCAGTTTCCTGCAGGTGACCTCCCCCAAGCTCGCTTCCATTATCATTAGACCACCGCTGCCCCTACGTCCCCATGTCCTCACATCCTTGCAGACCATGTCACCACAGAGTGGAATGATGATTACTAATTGACCTGCAAGAGTGGAGCTTTGTTTTCTTCTGTCTTAAACCTTTAAGAGCTGTTTATCTGATGAAGAGAGTTTTGAAAGATAGATGTTTGGTGCTATTTTTTTGATTGGAAGTTACATCAAAGAACTCACATACATACAAACGCTCCATTTTATGTACTGTTAGTACACACATTCATTACATAGGTCTGCCACCATGTCCTGACATTGCTTGAGAAGAAATGTGTGTGTGTGTGTGTGTGTGTGTGTGTGTGTGTGTGTGTGTGTGTGTATGTGAGAGAGATGCCTCTTTTGAAAAAGTGTCTGTCAGATGCTAACGCTGTTTATGTAGCACATGAAAGGCCTGAAGGACCTGAGCTCATCAGAGAAGACACACATGATACTTTGCTGATGTTCATACATATCTGTGGTGCTCTGCCACTCACAAGCTGACTATGATGGAGATAAATGAGGGAGCAGAGTGCAGCATGAACAGATGCTAACGTTAGCAACAGCAAGATTGAAACAGCTGTCTCAGTCAAGCATTGGCAGGGCTCTGTGAAACCAGCCACGACTCGTCGGACACATCATCGGACACCTAAAATTTTTGGAAGGCTACATTAACTGCTCAGGTTTGTTATGTTAGCTGACAGGTGCCTGCGTTGGCTAGCATTATGCTGAATGTTGAGACAGATGGAGAGCCATCCTCCCCACTCTTGGACGTCTGAGTACTGGGGATTAAAGTTGCAATCTCCTGATGATGGGCTCAATTCTTGCAAAGTTGTAATACATGGGGACCCCAAAGCATTTATTTTCTCTTTGAGCATGATGATATCATATTATCATTTCTGTGGTAATGTTTATTTTTGTTTACTCATGCCATTATTAGTTCACAAAGATGTATTTTAATATTTGGAAATGCATTCACTGCATGAGCCTGTTTAGCTATGATACTAGGCTTTCTTGGATATTGTGTAGGCCTGTTTGAATCATTCAGTGTTTACAACACTAAACCTGTTTGTGCCATCCTTTAGATCTTGGAAACACACACACACACACACACAGATATCTCTGTGTGAGCTGTCCAGGTGTTTGCCCAAAGGGAGGCAGGCTTGGCGGGGGTCTGGGCTCATGCGTGCTGGCAGAGCTTCTGTAAGATACTCTTGGACGAGTTGTTAGTGCTGGACTTTAAGCGCAGTCGGCTCTACCAGCTTCACATACATGTATATATTTGTGTTTAATTGCAGCTAAAGAGTATGTGACTCTGGTTTCCCACCTCCTCCCTTGTCACAGCTGAAACCTCTCTGAGTAACGTAATATCTCTTCTCAATAAGACAGAATTAGGGGCCGCAGTGGTCTGCTGTTTGTCAGATGTCACTAAGCATCCTCCTAAATTGCCTCGTTCTCCTCTGCGTTGCTATAGAATCAAGATCCCATCAAGAAATGGAGCATATCTTCTCCCTGTTGCTCATTTGTGAGAGACTCTGAGCTCTTAGCACCCTGCTAACAGGATTATCCATACTGTAATTAAAAAGGCTGCCCTCTATCACCCCCCCCCCACCCCTTAAAAGCCATGGACACACCCTGCTTAGTTACGGGAAACTCCTCCTGCTGCTCACATTTTAATCAGTAATCACCCGGACCCACTCAGTGTAACTGTGTTTATATGTTTTAACGAAGGGCTCTTTGTAATTGCACTTGTTCCTTCCATTTCTTCGTGAAGATTGTGGGGGGAAATTTAGTGAGTTAAATGATAAAAAACAAACCAAGGGAGAACATTCTCCAGGCTTAAATAATTTCTTACTTCACCAGAAATTAAATATCATTCACATCTTTGTTACAGCCTGATAAATTACTCCTCTTCCTAACGGTGCTGTATCTTGGGCCAGTTTTATGTCTAAGCACAAAGCATATTACAATCTGTCAGCTATTCAGCGGGTTTTTGCATATTAAGAACTGGGTGTGGTACCCTCAATCTGATAGAGACTGGTTTACGAGGAGAGCTTTTAAATGTCCTATATAAATATTATTTGCTCACTTGATTGTTTTATTTTCTTGGATTATTCTGCACCCTGGGAGACATTTAGCCAGACCACCTGCAGTTTCTGGCTCAGTGCGTAGCGCTTACATATTCACGCTTCATCTCGTTTGTGCATGTGTTTGGAGTTTGGCGTGAGGTTCCTCATGGCTCCATTGTCGGTCCTCTTAGGTTGTTAGTTACAGCAGCAGCTGGAGCTACAGAAGAGCCGAGAGACCAGTGCTGGCACGCTGCTTAGGCTTTTATGCTTCACTGGCCACACACATGCACACACACACACTCTCATACACACACACACACAGTTATAGTTTCCCAATATTGCTGCTCAGCAGTAGTTCTGCCGAGGCTTTGGGGACTTGGGCTCAGCATCTGGGATGTGATTGATATTTTGGTGGGTTTGTGTGTGGGTGGGAGAAACGACATTTGCCTGTGTGTTAATATAAACATCTGATGTTGTGACGCTCAGTTTAAAATCCACAAAACGCTCATTTGTGGAGCCTACGGTTCCCCTGGAAGATGCTTGATAAACAACTGTTGTGAATGCAGTAAGTAAAATCAAAACCCTGTACGTGCCCCCACGCCACCCGCCATCTCTTCTAGATACAATGGCATCTTAAAAGCCGGTGCTATCTTCCTTCCATGGCATCGACTCGTCTGTTCCACACCATGAATAGATAG
This sequence comes from Hoplias malabaricus, assembly GCF_029633855.1. NCBI lineage: Eukaryota > Metazoa > Chordata > Actinopteri > Characiformes > Erythrinidae > Hoplias > Hoplias malabaricus. Next base: position 67,294,866 of record NC_089820.1, read on the forward strand.
GCTTTGTCTTAAGATAGACACTGTTTTAAAACAACTCCACAAAGAGGGTGGAGCTCAGTGAGATCTCTGTGAATTACTGTTAACCCTTGAAGGTCAGGTCAGTGACAAAAGCATGAGAAAATATGAGGTTAAATATGTCTGAATGTTTATATTGTTAGGATGTTAACAGAAATGTCCAATGGTCTGTGCTAATGAAGCTTTGTCATTCTGAATGTTCAGAGTGCTGGTGTTAAAAACCAGACATCCGAGGAGTTTCATTCCTCTGCCCAGGAAGCCATTACACAAGATGCGGCCTGATGCCTGAGACATAGTTTAATGACTGTTTTGAGATAAAGTTTTGGCCTGAATCTTGTTTAAAGCCATCCAAACGGTGATTCAGATTTACTCTTACCATTAACAGTGGCTGTATGTTCCAGCTCCTTCGTCATCCTTTTCCTCACACACTTCTATCACTCTTACAGTTTGTTCGAGCACTAGAACTTTCCACCTTATGGTTGCTCTTGTTAGTTTGCTGCTCATTGATTTGTTTCCATTTCTCCTCTGAGCCATATCCAGCATAAGCTGCCGAAAGTGTCCTCCAGTGCTAACGTTATTGATGTTATTGATATTTCTGAGTGTTTTTTCTGTTTTATGCATGATACATTATACTTAAAGTCACCATTGGGAATGTTTGTTGACTGTGTAAAGTTTCTGTTATCAAGCTAATATTAAGACCAGCAGGAATATACATTTAAACAGTATAGCAAAAGAAATAACTCCTATCATCTACAGGTTATTATTTAAGATTTACCTTAATATTAGGTACCACACTTGTGTGTGTAAGTTTGTGAAGAGGTTCTTCTTTCCTGGTATAAGAGGCTGAGACTGTGGTGCAAATATACAGCGCTGGTGGGGCTGTGGTTTTCAGGGAAGTTTTCTTCTTTAGATTTAAGGCTGAATCCATTGGCTGTGTGTGCACTGTGTTTGTGTTGAGTTGGTCGTGGAGTGGAAAACGCAGAGATTTACGTGTGTCTTTATGGCTGGTCTGCATGAATGAGTATGTATGTTCCAGCATTGCAGTCTGCCTTCCACTGGCCCAGTCAGCTGCAGGGTAGGAAAGTGATGAGGAGGTGACCAAGTTTCCAATCCTCTTTAAAAAAAAAAAAAAAAAAAAAAGGCATGGACAGTGGTGTCCTTACCATGGGGTCACAGTTTGCAAAAAAATGCAAATCTCAAATCTCAAGACCTGCAGTGGATGAGTTGGTTGCAATATATTCTGGATTGATTCAGACTTTAATTATAGCTCTTTTAATAGCTGTGAATATATACTTCATAATATTACAGTGTTTTGTATTTTATTTCATTTCCTTTCTGATGTTCATAGGAATATAGGGCTGCCCACTGCTCCTGGTATATGTGCACACTGACCCTAGCTTTCATTAGTCTGTGTGTGGAAATGTGTGTTTCACTGCACGGATTGGGTTAAATGCAGAAAACAAATTCCTCTTTGTGCAACCACAGTAGCCAATAATGTGATAATAATTCTAATACTAACATAGCAAGGTTTTGTTTCCACAGTGGCAATATGTAGCATTGATTAAGCTAACATTTCTTCTTTCACTCATAGTGCTATTCCAGTGGCCACTGACTTTCTAATGACTTTCTGCACAGTCATCTCATCCTACCACCCCTGATACTGCCTGCTAGATTAATGCAACAATTGCAGATTTATACGATTACATGTATTTACTTTGTAATCTTGGCAAAGGCTGTCTGCCTTGCCGCCAGCCCCACCGGATATTTATCTTGTTGCTGTAAATTTTCAGCTGCCTGTGTGTGTGTGTGTGTGTATACGTATGTATGTATGTGTGTGTTTTCTTTCGTCTTCCTTCAGCAAAACTGTTCAAAGGAGGCCATTGAGAGAAAAGCAAACAGGTTTGGACAGAGCCAAAAAGAAGCGTGTACTGGAGCCAATGCCCTGAAGCGGACAGCCACAATCAGCCCACTGTCCACTAGCCCCATTAGCATTAGCCTTCACATCAGAGAGCGGGAGAGGGTTTTAAGAGGATAGATTGTCTTGTCGACCCTGCAGCTTGACCTTAGACAGATTGAACACACACATCATTTCTTCACTCATTAATATTCATTACAACTTCCAAAAAGCAGATACGCTGTGCTTCAGCTTCAGCCCCATTATCGGCCAGTTTTAGGTTATGTACTTAAAATTAACCCTGCGCTATTACAAATCACTTATTACTTCAGACACTCTCTAATGAGACTGATTAACTGATTACGTCCACAGAGAGGTCATCTGTGTTCTGAATTTTCTTTTACATTACTTCATTAAAACCCAAATACATCTGTACCATCTTTGGTCAGAAGTCAGCAGCCAATCAAAGAGAACTTTGTAAAGATTTCAAAGCCACTATCTCTACATTTGAATGAGACACAAGAAAAAGATGAGTAAAATTAGATCAGTAACTGCAATGTGATGACAAGACTTGCTTAATATTATACTACACTCTCAGAAAAACTGTCAGGTTACGTATTAAATACTTACACCATATTATATAATAATTGTAGATTTTAAAGTTGTGTTGATATCAGATGCTCAATTTCTTCTCCAGAAATTACATTACGGAACTTTTACAAAGTTCTGTAAGGAAATCTTACAAGTATTCACCCCTCCTTCTTGAAAAGGGAATGCCATGTAAAGGTACATTTACATTGTAAAGCACATTGTACCTTTGGTGGTGTCAGGAGGAGGGTGGACTGACGGAGACGGACGCACACGCTAAAACACAGTTACTTTTATTTACAACATATAATGAAACAGAGACAGACTTGAGCAAAAACCAAAACAAGGGAAAGCAGAAACAGACTGACTTGAGACTCAGTGACGACGGAGAAACAAAACAATGACAGAGGAAATGAAGCGAGGAACGGACGAGACAAAACAAGGAACAGACAGACTGAAGGGAGCGATACGACTATGACATTGGAAATGAAACAACTGGACACGAAACACAACAAAGGTGAAATGTCCGACAAGAGGAAGTGAGAGAAGGGGACTTAAATACACACCTGAGACTAATAATGAAGGGGCAGGATTACAAGCAACACTGACGAGGACACTGACAAGGAGGAGGAAAGAAGGCGGGACAAGGGCGGAGACATGGACAACAACAAACAGAGCCATATGCTGAGAGAGCACATGGCGGGGAAAGCAAACATGACAGGACGAGGGCGTGACAGGTGGCAATGATGCAGCTGTATAGTATCATTTTTCTGACAATACAGGGCTATCACAAATAAATTTTTTATGGCTTCAGGACTTCAGCATTAATATTCGGTGAATATTGGGTATGTGTGTTGTAAAGCGCATCCACAGTGCTTTAAAGTCTCATTCTCCAGGCTGATTTCAGGCTGGAATTCAGGAGGGTAGTGAACGATATCGGACACTAACTCATGCAGGTTTTTACCAGACAACACAGTGCACTATGGGTATATGCTATCCACTAGTGTTAGCTAGTGTACATAGGTTGGACACTAACTTATGGTTAGGCAGTGCATTGTGGAATTCTTTGAGTGCACTAAAATATCTGCACTTGGTTTTTGGACACTCATGCAAAATAACGGAACCCAACAACAGTATTGAATAGCAAAACCTGGTGTATGAGTATGTGAGTGAGCGAGTTACAAGCCTGTTGCATTGAGGTACTTCAAAAGACCATACACATTAATAAAGTTATAAAAAATGTAAACTCCTGGCCTTTTATGGGCCTTTTTCATGTTTGTGCAAAACATCACAATGCCTTATATAAACCCATCTGACCTAGCTGATCAAGCTTTCAGCTACAATGAAATTCAGCTAATGCTAAACCCACTAGCTAACAATGAGTTGTAATATCAAACTCTCATTTGACATTAACATCTGCTATTGGTAAAAGGGAAACGTTGGTGAATAATATCATAAAGCATAATAAATAAAAAAATATATAGGTATAGGTTAGTTTCATCGGAGCCCGTACAGCTCCTGTGCCTCTGCCCAAGCTGTAGCCCTGACTTCAGAGGCTAATGGGACCTATAGAGAGCTCTTTTTAAAGGAGCCCAGTGCCTTAAATGTTAATTTGAGCCATTTAACCCGACTCAAATGACTCACTGTCTTTCTGGGCTTATTTTATATTAGTCATATGGCATTTTTTCCTCCTCAGCTTTCCACTTTCCCAGAGTTCTAGGGCTGCTCTGACCCACGTCCATTAGAGCTTTATGTCGCATATATATTTGTGTATATTCATCCATTGTGAGTTAGGCACATGTCAGATCTCTTATTCCTCCCCAAAGAATAGGCAGTTTAAGGAGCTTGCAGAGGGCAGCAGAGTGTCACCAGGGTCCTCTTTCAGTTGAGGGGGATGGCTGCCACACTGCAGGGCATAAGTCACTTTGAGAGAGAGAGAGAGAGCTTTTTCTTCAGCTTTAGCTTTTCCCTGCTTTGCTGCATTAAGAAGCTGTCCATTGCACATTGTTAAATCAGTGCGAAAACGTCAAAAGCAAAGGGATGAGCCAAATTACACAGCCGCAATCCCCTCCAGCAGTTAATCTGCTGAGAAATGTAGGCTAATGTATCTAGAAATCTATGGCCAACTATTAGCCTTAAGAAAACGGAAGGATAAATGATCACACACTTGCCTTGGAGCCGTACTGTGAGAATTTGGTAGCATTCAGCCATGAAAGTAGTAGTTGCCGATGTTGGGATTTTAGTGTTGGATTACAGAGGAATTGGACCGAACTTTGTCACTCTGTAGGATGTAGTTTCAATGCTTCTCAGCCCAATGCTGGAATGGTTTACACCCCTCTTTACAACCCTATGCTTGGCCTTATAGATGGTAACCTTAGGGTGTTTGTTCCAAATACCTGAGTCTGCACCCTGGACTGATTCTGGGCTTGTTTGTGGGAGGGGGTTATTGTCTCTGGTTTGGTTCCACACAACAACAACTTCATTTAAACCTTAGATTGATTGTACGTTTCCATATGTCAGTTTTTCTGGGTGTAGGCTCGTGAAATGGTAGGAAGAAGCTTCACCATTTCGGCAACAGTGCTTTTGGATAAGCCTTTCACACAGGCGCCCCTGCAAACTCGGAACTGTTTTTGTGTGTATGTATTTATGTATATATGTGTGTGTTTTGAGTGCAGCTCCTCGTGTGTTTTTCAGACTCACTGGCGCATGCACACACACGTGTGCCAAGGCTCGTGATTTGGCCAGAGATTGAAGCTTGGAGAACACAGTAACACTGGAGTAATGTTGTGTTGTCTTAAGCACACAGGCAGATGCAGTGTTATCTGCTGGAGATTCGCCCAGTGGCGTCTCAGCTGCGTTTAGTCTTGTGTTCTTGTGTGTGTGTGTATTTATGCCTTTGCTTTTGTTACCATTTACTCTAGGAAAGTCTGCTCTTCTGGGTATCCTTTAGACAACATATTGGTGAATATTTGATGCAGTTTAGCCGTGAGGGATCTGAGTTGGATGATTAGAAAAACGGATAACGGGCTCCACTTTTCCTAAAGGTATCGGGCATTGTTCCATGACTCCAGAAAACGCAGGTCCAGTGCTTCATAGCCCAGTGCTGAGGGAGCTTTATACGCTTTATATGGCATTGAACATGCCGGCCATGGGCTCTGTGCAGCTGCTCCAGTGCGTCCCATTTGGTGAAAAGTTTTACTATGGGGATAATAAAAGCTGAGAGAATGTTTGTTTCCACATGGGCCTATAATACACACAGCTTAAACTAGCTAATTATGAGAAGTGTTTACAAATTTTTGGACATATGAATGTGTGTGTGTAAGTGTGTGCGTGCATGAGGGTGTAGGTAGACTGCAGTATGGTGTGTGTGCTGTATGGGAGGTGAGTTTGGCCTAGTGATTACAGGCTGGAACACAGCGTCTGCTAAAATGAGTAGAGAAAGCTGCTCTAATGAAAGGCCTCCCAGCTTCTAAATATGGAAGCTGGAATGAAGTATGAACGAATGTACACACACTGCACACACTTTGGTAGCCTGTCAGTTTTGCGTGTGTCCGGGTTGACATGCGTGCACGCACACACCAACTCACCCTCTCTCTCGCTGTCTCTCTCACACACACACTCTCACACACACAAACACAAGAATAAAGAACGGAATCAGAATGTGGTGCTGAAACTTGCTGCTTATGCATCTAAATCTGCCACAGTGCCCACTTCTGGCCTCCAGAATCTTCCAAAAAACGTGCTCGGTCACTCCCTCTCTTTTCCTCTCTAGCTAATAGTTGATGTCACATCGTCCAGGTGGATATTGCATGTTTTTGGTGGTTGACTTTAGAACTCATTATCCATTGCGTCTAGGTATGGAGATACCCACGTTATTTTATTTCAAAAGGCAATATCTCCAGCACTTTCTGGCTCAGCTGGAGCTGGGCAGACCTGAGGCTTTTTTGTATGGACTTGTTGTCCCTAACATTTCTTTGGTCACTGGTCAGGTCTGTGGTCAAAGGTGATTTCTCAATTGTTTTTGAAGCAGCGGCTATTAGAGACAGCATCTCCCTTAGGCTCTAATCTGACCCTCAAATGGCTTCTGCAATATTTCATTCAGGTGTCCATTTTAGCTTTGAGGATGTGAAAAATGTCATTCCTGGATTATTGTCTTTGGACACATTCTTAAAGACGGAACACAGAAGCCGGGTTTGAAGTGATGTTTTGGCTTATAAATGAATTGTTAATAATTATGTATGCATGTAAAATTGTGTCTTCTTTAGTTAAGCACTGGAGCTATGAGGCGAATTTAGATAACACACTAAACTTAAAACGTAGATTTCTACTCAACCGCACCACGTTTAAAAGACGAGGCAGATTTGGATAAAATAACCAATCTATCAGTTTGTAATGAAGTGTCCAGTTGTTCTGTTTGTGTACTGTACCATACCCGTTTTTCTCTTTCAATTTCAAGCCTGGAACCCATGCTTATTTTTACATTTCGCCAGTTTAAACCATTGTGAATATGACCCATGTTCATGAAAGTGAGCAGCAGCAGGTTTACAGCACTGTAAACAGTCTCTGCATTTTATTCTGGTGCTATTGGTCTCTGAGCTGTAATTTCACATGCTGCGCATACATACAGGGCTCAAAATACCTCTCCAAAGCCCCAGCAGGGTGCTGCACCCCTGGAGAGGTCTGGCCTTCCTTCATCCCATGCCCCGTAGGCGTAGGACCACCCTGCACTATCTGACCGCAAGGTCATTAAGGTGTTTCTTCTCCGAGGAGGTACATACGTGACCAGATGCTCAGAGTTGTTTGATGTAGCTGCCCATTGCTCACTCACTGCCAGTCTCTCTCTCTTTTACTCTCTCTCTATTTCACCCCTTAAACTAAGAGAGAGAGAGTCTTTCTGAGAAGGCCATTAGATATTGGAACATGGACATTTTTTTCTAATATATAGTTAAACACTATTAAACTATATTAAACATTATTTAATCATTAATGAGTTCCGCTGCTCCATAGGCTACAGCTGTAAAGCAAGTGGACCTGTTGCATGAATTTCGGTGTGGCGTAATGTGTTTGCACTGCAGCTGGAGCAGCATGTCTGCCTCAGTGAGCCGGCGAGGGATTAGCAGCGTAGAGGAAAAAAGAAGTCGGGCCTTATCAGGCCGTGTGGTTTGGAGCCTTCCACGGCAGCCGATAAGCCATCTCAGGTTGCCTGTGTGGGTTTGCCAGATGCTATCGTGCCCTAGTCTTTCTCCAGCCGCGCTGTCTCTCTGCTCCAAAGGCCCAGTTTATAAACAAGCATTGTCCCGGCCAATCGGCCAGGAGCTATCCAGCCTCGCTCTATCTCTGCACCGTGACCAAAGACAAAAGCAGTTACTGTCTAGGATCATTTGTTGGTATGATGCTGATCTCTCTGTCTCTCATTCTCTCTGGGGCTCTTTCCTTTCCCACACACACACATGAGCATGCACTTTCACATACACTAGATGGCCAAAGGACCTGCTTATCCAACTCATCAAAAGAGGTTGGAATGAGCTTCATTCAAGAGTGTGTTCTCAGTAGAGAATGTACACTTGTCTTCACCTAGTGGTAATTTATGTACCTCTGGTGTATGTCGTTAAAGCACTACAATAGCCACGCTTGTTTTTCTTCTTTGTGTTCACACACACACTCACACACACACACACACACACTTCGGTTTGAGGTCTCATAAAGCCTCTTTATCACGGAACTATCATCTTCAATAATTCATGCGCTGCGGCTTGCTGCTCTAACGAACCTGCCCGTAATCCTCCCGTTGTTTGTTTCAGGGAAAGTCCGCTTCATCCCACCGCAATCACCCACACACCTCTGCCCTGTACTTTTCCACTGCTTATCTCACCCCCAGAACCTCTGACACGCTGCCGAAAAGTTAGCACCAGGCTGTGGCAACGTTCCCCCCCCCCCCAACGTCTCTACGCTGGGAAGCCTTGCATCTGGATGAGCTACATCAATTCTCAAGGTGCAAGCAAGACCACAAACCAATGGCATCCTTCACAAACCCCAGTGCCAAAAATACCCAGAGCGAGTGGGAAAAATAAATAAATAAAGGCTGTTTATCCCCACCGAGGAGATATTTCTGCCTCTCAGCTTGTGGCTTCGTCCCTCAGGGATAATGGATTTTTCTCAGCCCGGCCTTGCCTCACTGGTTATGGTTTGTTTTGGGTTGTAAATGTTACATTGGAAATAGGGGCATATTTTTAGGCTGTGTAATTTTTGCAGAATGTGCCCGAGGTAAGTGGTGGCTATGGTGAGAATCTGCGTGCGTTTCTGGACCCCCACAGTGCAGGGATGCTCCAGAAGTCAAAGCTAAAAACACGCCCCACCAGGCTCCCATTAACGTGCCCTGTTTTAGTTGAACGGCAGACATCTTTCTAGATCTCTGATACGAACTGTTAGCCATGTGAGCTTACAAACAATGGCAGGACGGGGTCATGAAAACATTGTTCTATAAGCATGTTGGAGAAACCCTCACTGACACAGGATTTGAACGAGCTCTGCATTTCGTGGTGATTGGCATGGCTCTGGCCAATCAGCGCTCTGCAGTGTTTACACATCACCATTCAGTACCTACTCAGCACGCTTGAGCTGGGACTACAAACCTATCTGGTTCCAGGGTCCAGGAACCAGATTTGGTCAGTGGAAAAGCACCATAACTCACCCAGTCATTCAA
>NC_089820.1:67310999-67358499 GCF_029633855.1 Hoplias malabaricus
ACCTGTCATTAGGGTTCATTAAGGGCTATCTGGATGGCGGCAGGGGACAGCAGAGCGGCCCCTTGCCCTGCCCTGCCTGTCAACACCTTAGCTCATCCGTCCTCTGAGAAAGCCTGATCTGTGGCGCGCACACACACACATTCATCCACCCAAACAACTGTCCACAAAGCCCCAATGTCTTAGCAGTTGACATTAAAGCTGTGATTTAGCCCCTAAACCAATGCGTGTTCGGCGTTCTACGTCTTTAGGCACACAGCTTATATAACCTTTGAAAAGGCTGAAATAATAAGAGATGCTCAGAAACAGCTGCACATTTAGATAAGGTCAGGATGCTTAAGGTCGAGAGTCTGCCTCTGGGATGTAAAGATCTGTAGTAATTGAGCTGTGGAACTGCATTCTCTGCAGTACATTTGGAATAAGAGTTGTGTTTGTGACACAGAACCTGATCTCACTAATGCTTTTGTGAATGACATCAGATCCTCTCAGCAATACTCTGGCGTCTAATGTAAAGCCTTTCACTATTCACTGCAGTTTCAGATGAGACTGAATATAAGAATCAAAACAAAGATCAGAGCAAAGAAGGCGTGAGCAGCATGCCTCGGTTCAGCCACAGGGGGCGCTGTGTTAACAGGCTATTCCTTGCCTTTTGGCTCGAGCCAAAGTTGTTAAACCACAGGGCTGAATTATAGGTGATTTTACTGTCTTGCCGATTACAACAAAGATGTGTGGCCTGTGCTTTGTTGTTGTTGTTTTTTTTTTTTTACCCAGAAGTTCATTCTTTGGCTACAGCTAGATCCTGGGTCTTAATATCTCTCTCTCTCTCTCTCTCAATTTCTCTCTCTCTCTCAATCTCTCTCTCTCTCTCTCTCTCTCTCTCTCTCTCAATCTCTCTCACTCTCTCTCTCTCTCTCAATTTCTCTCTCTCTCTCTCTCTCTCTCTCTCAATTTCTCTCTCTCTTTCTCTCTCTCTCAATTTCTCTCTCTCTTTCTTTCTCTTTCTCTCTCTCTCTCTCTCTCTCTCTCAATTTCTCTTTCTCTCTCTCTCTCTTCTCTCTCTCTCTCTCTCTCTCTCTCTCTCTCTCTCTCTCTCTCTCTCTCTCTCTCTCTCTCTCTCTCTACAACAGTCCTGTTTCCAGTTCAAGGTGCTTTATTGACTACATTGGTGTTGCCAAATCACGTGTTACAGAGATGGAAAGTGTGTTAAGACACATATTTAAGAACTTAAATGCTGCATTATTGAATATCTAGCTCTCGAGGAAGTAATTATGAAGTTTTGCTAAATGTATAGAATTGCAATTGTGCAATAATGTCATAAAAATGTTGGTATATATTTAAATTCAAAATTAAATTAAATAAAATTAAGAATCTCTACACAGAAATTACAGACTCTTTCCTCTTTCTCGCAGGGCTGGGAGGAGAGTGTGGATGCAGCTGTGTCTCACCTCCTGAGGACGTGTTTATCGCGGAGTTCAAAGGACCAAGCCATTAGCTTGAGCACAACGCAACTGAGCATGCCCAAAGACACCTCACGCCTCAAGAAGCACATCACGCTCCTCTGTGATCGCATCGGCAAGGGAGGTCGCCTGTGTCTGTCCTCTGAGGCTAACGTTCCAACACCTGTGATGATGCCAGGTGAGAACTGTGTGTGTGTGTGTGTGTGTGTGTGTGTGTGTGTGTGTAAGGATCTATGTAAATAAGGCTCTAATATCTAAAGTTCAGGACAAAGACATGTGTACAATTTATAGGATACACACAGCCATTCCAAAATCAAAACACTTCAGAAAGCTGTTGACATTTTTCTGCTTCTCTTGTCTCACTACACCATTGTTGCAGATGGAAATGTTACAGATAAAGGCCTTTATAAAACATAGTCTTATATCCATTGGCCTTATTTCTGTCAGTCATTTAGTCTCGGAGGTCCTCAGGGCTCAGTGTAAGGGCCGTTTGACTTCTCAGTTTCATTTAGGTTTGTAATGAAATGTATTGATTCATTTACTGACTGCCTGACTTACTTATTTTGTCCTTGCCTCGCTTTTATTTGCCTCGAGATGTCCTTCACCTGAAAGAATGCCCGTAGAAAGGTTAAGAGCTTTTAAAAGCTGGTGTAAAAGAGCGTGTGTTTCATTGATCCGTCTGTTTACGGTCTGGCTCTCTGTTTCTGCATACCTTAATGGCTCCGGCCCCTCAGCAGGGCCCGAGAGGACAGAGGCCCCCACGCATCATTAAACCTCAACAAAAAAAAAGGCCCAATGGGGGCCAAAGAAGCCACTTGTAAACCTGTGCTTTCCTAAAGCACCTATTTCTGATGAAGCACGCCCCAAATGCGAATGCCCCTTATTATTGTTGTAGAATTTCTATAGACATCGATAAAAGTTAAATGGGATGCTCTGGAGCAGCTGCACATGAGCTACAGTGCTACAGCTATCATGCCCAATACCAAGTGTCAGCTGGAGGGTGTAAATCTCCCCAGGATTAGGCTGTGTTGCAACTGTATGCAATCATCTCCTCACACAGTCTGCACAGTCTGTTTCTGTAGAAAGAGAGAATAACCCACTTAAAATACCATTGGTTTCAAGAGCAACTCAATGTCAGCATGTGTCTACAAACATTTCCTTAATCCAGATTAAGCTTAAGTCAAGATGGTTTGTCGCAAACACTGCAGTTTAGTCCAGGACTAGCCATGTCCAGCACACCGACCCTCAGAGTAGTGTTCTTTAGTGTTCTAGGATGGATGTACTAGAATTTGACACAAAATAAATAGCATGATAGTGGACTCTTTTAATGATCTCACTGAAGTGGTCATCTTGTGTCCATCTGCAGTAGCCCTTACTTCTCAGAACTCTCTCCACTCTCTCTCTCTCTCTCTCTCTCTCTCTCTCCCTTCACCTCTGGCCCGGGGCCAAAGCACACAGCCGGCTCCAATTTGACCAAAGGCCTGTCAGGCGCTGTGTAAACAGTAATTTATTACCCGCCCCGCTCCCGTTGCTTTTTCAACCGGCTGTGAACGCAAAGTGTTTACGTTTCCAACAACACCGGCGGCAACACGGCCTCTCCCGGAGACTGCGGTGTGTGTGTGTGTTCACCAGAGTGTGTTCTGAGTGTGTTTGTGTGTTTACTTCTCTGTGTTGTGGAGTCTGTTTTATATGAACAGAGTTGTTGATGCATTTCTGTACTTCGATTCACTGTGAGGACGCGGGCAGCTGCTCTCACTGATAGTGTGAAAGGGGTTGGGTGTGCGGTGAACGAGGGAGAACAAGAGAGGGAAATGGTGAGAAATACAGACAGGCAGATTGAAAGAAAAGAGAAAAGTGAGAGTGAGAGGAATGTAAAATATTGAAGGGACGAGTAGAAAGGGAATAAAGAACAAAGGTTAGAATGAAAAGCAGAGAGGAAGAGATGGGAGAAAGAAAGAGTGGAATAAAGAAAGAATAGATAAAAAAGAAATGGAGGGACACAAAGGAGAGAAAGAGAAGTCTGTCTGCCCAAGACTTGTTAAAAGCTGCAGATGAGTGAAGAATGTGTGAATGATTAACTGAGTGTCATTCCTTCCTCTTCTCCACCTCTCCCCTCATCACGTCTGCAGCTTCTTATCAGATCCGTCTCCTCCCTAATATCTCTCTGTCTGCCTCTCTCTCTCTCTCTCTCTCTCTCTGTATCCATTGATCTTTTGCCCTTTTTTCTCTGTCATCCTAAGTTTGTCAATCTCTCTATTTCTTTCTTTTACTTTCTTTGTCAGCCTCTCTCCATTTCTCTCATTCCTTTCTTTGCCTTACTCTCTTTTTCTCTTTTTCTCTTTCTCTCTCTCTCTGTCTGTCTGTCTGTATCCATTGATCTTTTGCCCCTTTTTCTCTGTCATCCTCAGTTTGTCAATCTCTCTATTTCTTTCTTTTACTTTCTTTGTCAGCCTCTCTCCATTTCTCTCACTTCTCTCTCTCTCTCTCTCTCTCTCTCTATCTATCTATCTATCTATCTATCTATCTCTCTATCTCACACACACACACACACATGCACACTTTCCTTTCTCCCCTCTCTCTCTGTCCCTTGTTCTCTCGGTGGTTCTCTTACTTTGCTCCCCACCCACTCTGATTCTCTCCTTTGCAGCAGCTGGGATGTGTAGACAGTGGATGATGTCACAGCGTCCTCCTGTGTGATCGTGGGGGATGATGGAGGGGTGTGTGGATGGATTGAGCACTTGCTGTTTGGGCAAGAGCCCAGCAGTGTGGAAGACAGAGAGAGGAGCTGCTCTTGATCACCCAGCATTCCTTCATTCTAATGAACTCTGGCTGTGTGTCTGTGTCCGTCTACTCCCTACACACACACACACACACACACACACACTGGTCCGGCCTTTCTGATGTTCTGATTAGTTTCTTCCTAATATGTATATCTAATCTAAGCAAATATTCATTCATTATCTGTAACCCTTATCCAAGTCAGGGTCGCGGTGGGTCCAGAGCCTACCTGGAATCATTGGGTGCAAGGTGGGAATACACCCTGGAGGGGGTGCCAGTCATTCACAGGGCAACACACACACTCACACATTCACTCACACCTACGGACACTTTTTGAGTCGCCAATCCACCTACCAACGTGTGTTTTTGGACTGTGGGAGGAAACCGGAGCACCTGGAGGAAACCCACGCAGACACAGAGAGAACACACCACACTCCTCACAGACAGTCACCCGGAGGAAACCCACGCGGACACGGGGAGAACACACCACACTCCTCACAGACAGTCACCCAGAGAGAACACACCACACTCCTCACAGACAGTCACCCGGAGCAGGAATCGAACCCACAACCTCCAGGTACCTGGAGCTGTGTGACTGCGACACCTACCTGCTGCGCCACCGTGCCGCCCTAAGCAAATATAAATAAATGAATACATTAAATTCAGTTAAATTGAATATATTTGATTTTGAAAATCATCGTTTGATGACTATTTTTTGAAAGTGCCGTTGCTAAGGCTTTTCAAATGCAAAGCATTACATGGAACTGACCTGTTACTCAGTTGTATTCTCACATACTCAGACAGTTAGAGGCTGCTCCACAAGGGGGTGCTGTTCAGTGCTTCACATCAACCACAAGTTTGTTTCATGCACGGATAGTCATTTCAATTGCATTCAGCCACATAAACATTATTCATTCATTCATTATCTGTAGCCCTTATCCAATTCAGGGTCGCAGTGGGTCCAGAGCCTACCTGGAATCATTGGGCGCAAGGCGGGAATACACCCTGGAGGGGGCGCCAGTCCTTCACAGGGCAACACACACACACACACCTATAGACACTTTTGAGTCACCCATCCAAGTGTGTTCTTTATCACACTTGTTACCTTAGGCTCATGTGCAGCTGCTCCAGGGTGTCATTCTATTTGCCAGTGCTCATCTATGGAGATTGTTTCCGGTGTTCACCTTCAAACAGCAGAACCACTCATCAAAAATGATTGTCTACAAATGTTTGGAAATACAGTGGATGCTCACAGTTCTCACAGAGTGTTTAGTCATACTTGAAACTGAGCCTAACAGCAGGAATGAGTGTGTTGTGTTTTATTAGAGTGTTGGAAGTAACACAATCTAGTGCTTTGAGACGATAGAAGCAGGGGTCTTTACTGGCATGTTCCCTAGTCAGGTTCTTTATGGAGTGCTTAAGTGCATTCCCTACTTCCAGCTCTCTGTCAGGGAGGCTTTTAATCTGGCAAGCAGCTTCTGTATTTGTCCGGGAAGTGCATTTGTGAGTTTCTTTGCAGCTGAAAATGTGCTGAAGAAACGAGCCGCATTCAGAAAGCTTTTAATAAAAATAAGCTTGTTTATTTTGTTATTGTAATTACTTAACATATTAAATACTGTGCATTTTCGGTTCACACAGTTCACACTGTTGTCCCAACAGCAACAATGCACTGATCAAAATGGATTATACACTCAGTTTATCAGCTCCACTATTGCACTGTAGTCCAACTGTTGCTCTGCATGCTTTGTTACCCCTTTCTCACTCTGTTCTTTAAGGGTCAGGACCACCACAGAAGAAGTATCATTTGGACGGTGGATCATTCTCAGCACTGCCGTGACACTGATGGGTTTAAAAACGCCAGCAGCACTGCTTTGTCTGATCCACTCTTACCAGTACATCACACACTAACCCACCACCACCACCACCACCACATCAGAGGGACTCTATCATGCACTTTGTCTCTCTCTCGTTCACTGACTCACTCTCTCCCCTTCTCCCTTTTCTCATTCATACATTCTTTCACAATCTCTCTCTGTCACTCTATCCAGCCCTCTCTCTCTCTCTCTCTCTCTCTCTCTCTCTCTCTCCCCACCTCCCTGTTTTCAAGAAAAACCTCATCCATGTTTTCATTAGTGCTGTTTATGTAACACTCCCTATGATCATATATCTTCACAGCCATCCACAGGATGCAAATTCTCACAAATTTATACGAGCTCACACTTTGAAGAACCCAGTCGATGAGTCTAGACTGAATGTCATCCAGAAACACCTTAATGAATATATTGTCCCCCCAGCATGAAATCATTCATTCTCCATCTTGGAACGCACTCAGCTGTATCCTTTTCTTCAGCCTGACATCAGAGAAGTCTGTGTCCTTTGTGGTCCAGTATTAGATTCAGAGATGCCGTTTGATCACAGGTAAAAGACAGAGTGGAATTTATTCCCAGTTTATATCACTCAGTTTGTATAAAATATGAATTTGTCTCCAACTTTTTTAACAGAAGGTGCATGTAGGATCTCTGATAGTTGGGGAAATATGTGTTTCTCAGTGTGTGTGTGTGTGTATACGAATGGATCACTCTCTGCACTGCAGGGACACTGACATGGTGGTGGTTGTTGTGCTGAAACAAGTGGATCAGACATAGCAGTGCTGTTGGAGTTATTAAACTCTTTGTCCACTCACTGTTCACTCTGTTAGACACTCCTACCTCATTGGTCCACCTTCTAGATGTAAAGACACCCACATATTGTTGTGTGGCAGTCCTGTAGGGGTCCTGGACCATTGAAAAGGATGGTGAAATGTGGATAAGGAAGTATGCAGAGAAACAGATTGATTACAGTCTGTAATTGTAGAACTGCAAAGTTCTCTTTTGAAGCCAGTTGGTGTTTGTTGGTGGCCTGTACGTATGAGTGGTTAGCCCAATATATTCTTTGTAAATGAGTATCACAATATTGTTATTTGCGATACTGATAAAAGAAGAACAATCGACGTCTTTGACCACATCAGGTTCAATTTGTTGTGAGCAGTCCGGCTTGGTGCGTAAATCTCACACATGCTTTTGAGGTTAGAATACACCTTAGATGTGCAGAAAACCTGCTATGGGTTTCTCAGTCTGGACCAGGATTTTTCACTCTGCCCTGGTGGTCAACAACACCTTCCCCTAGCTCTTCCAAGCCTTAACCCTACCACCTTTCAGCCGGTGATGGATAACAATGGCGGCTGCTAGAGCTATGTTATCATAGCTGCGGGGCTAGTTTCCTCATGGTGTTGATACAGTCCAGGTAGACGTTGATCCTGACCTCATTCCACACAGCTAGCCCCTCAGATTATAAGCTTATGAAAACACCAGGGTTATGATGGCTGTGTATCCTGTTTCAAATGACTGTGCTGGAAAAAAGGAAAAAAAAAAGCGACTGTTGACCAAAGCTAAAGCTGGCCATCCCTGGCAATTGGCCTCGATTGGCTTTGTTGAACGGATAAATATTAGAGCTGGATTATCCTAATCGGCCCGGAGGAAATTCAACACGCCGCTTCAGCGAGGATGTAGCGTGGAGGTGTGTGGAAAATGAAATCAACTCATGGGACTCAGAGACAGAGGGGGCAGCACAAGGGGTCTGATTCATAAGCCCACCAGCCCAAGGGCCCCAGTGCTGGCTGATCCTCAAATCCCCCCGATGGAGACAAGCAGACGCAGTCTAGGGACCTGCTGTTGGGACAGCAGGGTTTGGATAAGTGTGTGTGTGTGTGTGTGTGTGTGTGTTTATGAAAGCATGTGTGAAGTGGGGGCTATGAGCAGGATCTGACCTTGGTCTGATCCCCAAGTGAAAACTGAAGTGTAGGTTCATTCAGTGGCAAAGGCGTGTCCAATGTATGGAACACTGTGTTTAGAGAAATACTACAGATTCACACAATTTCCCTTCTTAGGATGCAATGAAGCAGCTGCACATTAGCCCAAGCTCACCATGCCCAGGGGTATAATGTCCCTCGGTTTTGGGCTGTGGAGAAGCAAGGTATACCTGACCTCGCAAACACCTAAACTCCACCAAATCCTCACAGCCATGTTACAACCTTCCCAGACTACTGCAGCAAAGGATTACACACGTTTATGCCATTTCTTTACTGCTGCAGTGTGCTCACAGTGCTTCGTATTCTTTCCACAGCCGGCTGTGAGCCCATCCCGGAGCCCATCGCTGAGCAGGAGGAGGAGGACCCGGCCTTGCAGCAGGAGGCCACTGCCAAGTTCATCAAGAAGAAGCAGCCGTCCAAGAAAGCGAAGAGCAAGACTGGTAAGACGCAGCTGGAGTCTTTTCTGGAGGTTTTTCTGCGTTTCTCTGTGGTTCATTCCTCAGCAGTTCTGGGGTACTCTGTTGCCCTCTGTGTGTTCAGGCATTCTTTACTGGTCCATCTGGTTCTACTCTCCTCCCCCCTGGCCTGATTGGGCATAATAGCGGGCGAATTGCAATTTTTCCGGCCATTATCAAAGCCGCGATTTTGCTGCGGTGCTCCAAATAGTTTTTTTAATCAAATGAATTAAAGCTGTGTGCCTAGTATCTGAGCAGAGGTTGAGGAGGGAGGGTGTGTGTGTGTGTATGAAGAGGGAGAGCCTGCGAGAGAAATAATAGGAGGGCGAGAAAGCATTTTCCTCAGGGATAGAGAAGAGGATTAAAAAAACGTTCTCAGATGAAATACATTTTCCTTTTTTTTTTTTTTTGGGTTGTTGTTTTTGTTTATCATGTTTTTGCTTGTTCTTATTCATTCCACATCATCTATAACAGCAGAGTGTTTCCATGTGTTTAGGTGGCTCCATATGTAGCATGTGTTCAGTGAGGTGTAGTTTTCCTAGTAGTACAAACCTTCCAAACAGAGACTATACGATCCTGGGAAAGCTCATCTTATCCCGCATCTGTACATTTGCTTCCCATTGACCTGGGGTCTGACTCACAAAGCCGATTCAACTCAGACCAGGTTTCAGAGTTTCAGCTTGACAAAATCGAACAATGCCAGCAGCCATTATCTCCTCGTATGATTACGGAGAACAGCTTTCTCTGTTGAGGTGGAGTAACTTTATCTGTGATTAATCCATGTGAAAATCCATGTGCACTTGAAAATTCGGTGGTCACCAAGGTGTGAAGTGTGTGAAACGGTAAGTTCAAACCAAACATCTGCAATCCTTGTAGTGTCATTCAGTCCTGTCGACTCTGTATCTTATTAGTGAATCAATGCAACCAAAGTAGAATCAGATTCAGATTCAAATAACTCCAGGGTGATCATTATTAAAAGTATTATTAATAATTAAAAATGACCGTTCATCCAAAGAAAAGAAGACAGCCATCTAACACCCTTCTCGAAACACCAGAATTACATTTTACAAACTGATATCACTTCTACGTTAGTGGTTTACATTAAAATACATCATCGGAAGAGAGTTTTCCAAGTTAAACCACAACATATCACTCTACAAAGTACTGCTCCACTGCAGGAAGCGAGGAAGCTTGTTTACACGCTGTGTAAATTGTTGTATCGTTTGTAAACAGGTTATACTTTTTCAAAATGGCTTCAGTTAAAGCGTAGCACATTTTAAAGCTAGGTAGATTTCATACATGAATATAGAAATGAAACTGGTGTCATAAAATAAGTTTTAACCCTGGTATTTCTGGTCTGAGCAACATCTCTCATGAAGTTTAAAATCAGTAGATGGTATCAGTAAATAGGTTCTGATTTGAGATTCAGTCAGAGCTTTCTTTAAAGTTGGGAACTTCAAAGAGTTCTGTATTTTCAAAGATTGACAAATGTGGTTGCCCACAAGTTCTGCAAAGTTTGGAAATGTGGAAAACACATATGTGTGTGTGCGTGTGTGTGTGAGCGTACACGTTTGAACAGGCTCGATGCACATGCCTTAATGTAGTCAATCCACCCAGGCGTCGCGGCTAACGAGCAGCACCGCACTCATGAGGTAAAGGAGGTTGGGCGGTATTGGATCATTAAGACCCCAAGCACAAACACACACACACACTCGAGCAGTGCCTCAACTTTTAGCAGTTTAAATGACACCCGCATGTGTGTTTACAAACCGTCGGCCTCCAAGAGAATCCAATTAAACCAACGAAAACACAATAAAAAGAAAAACAAACATCCAAAACAAGTGCACTTCCCTCAGCGAGGCCAATTAGAGGCTATGCCACACAGATCGCGAGGGGTGATGCAATCGTGCATCGCTTTAATATGAACCAGGGAGCACTCACAAAGAGAACGGGGCCCAATTTTAAATTCGATTATGTGTTCCTCAGACATGCAGGCTTCATTTTTCTCAAAAGGTAAAAGCAAAATCGCAAGATAAATAAATCCCTCTACCAGGATGGTGCAAAAATCTAACATGGGTCCAAATGGGTCCACTTAACGGAAGATTGGGTTTCAGACTGTCACATACTGGAATTTATCAGCTGCATATCCAGTATCAGAAGATGAAAGACCTCCGTGGAATTTTTCGGAAGACCCGAACAGCAGTGTATTGGGAATGTTCGGATGTCCAGTTTCATTCCACTCTTTTAAACCCCACTAAGGGCCTTTGGTGGTGCTGACCCTTCACTGATGAGAGCGGGGCTCTTTTAAACCTTAGGCCACCCAGCAGAAAGTAGGTTCATAATGGGCTTATTCTCCTGTCATTTATTTAAATGGGTTTTGTATGAGGATTTAGAACAAGTATTCCTTTTTGATCCGAGTGAGCATAGGTTTAATACATTGCTTTGGAACCCTTTTGAATATCCGTGTCCAGATTTTCCCCCTGTACTGGTATTGATGTACTACCAAGTGACTTGTTTAAACAAGTTCACAAATTGCTTTCCATAAATCCGCTCAAAATATGTGTAAAAGTGAATGTTTAATGTATGAAAGCTTAAAGAAATTATAAGAGCATTTCTTTCTGAAGACGGAAAAACACGAGGCACACGGAGGGTATTTATTTTCACAGTGTTTCTGTGTCGCATGGAAACAGTTTCAGAAGTTTCTTAAAGTTATGTGTGATGCCAGAATCCAACATGGTATTTGAGTGATTAGTGGTTAACTAATTGTTATGAATGTATATTATTTACTGCATTGAAGGTATCAGATTTACAGCTCTCCTGGATGCGGACGTCTCATGAAACTCCGTGCAGACGGTCTGAACTGCTTTTGCTTCTCTTCCTTCTTTGGATCTCAGCTGTGCCAAATAAACAAAGACCCCCCACCCCAGTACTTCCCATTAAAAAAAAAAAAAAAAAGGAGGGAAGCTGAGACACATGAAATGGGCTCCTCTTGCATCCAGGAACACAGAGGCAAAAGAAAGAAAAACGGAAGCAATTAATCCCTAATTAGTCTTGTTTGTAATGCGGATCTTCAGACGAGGCCGGCGTGGTTTTTACGGCTTTGTAGAAGAGCCAGGTATCTGTCTAGACTCGCCCTTCAATAGCCCACCTCCACCTATCACAGAGGGAACGATTTATAAAGAATTTCACAGGTTTCCCTCCACAACACTCCTACACTGAGCTTTCTCCTCCTTGCTGACAAAAAGATAATGAGGGAGAAGCAGGCTCCTAACAGGGCGCAGGACGGGCAGGAAGCATCTCTAATGGAGTTGAAAGGCTTCAAACAGTGGCTTTGGATGTGAGCTGTTGCACTCCTTGGGCAGAACACATGAAAGTAAGATGAAACAGACATGAAAGGGAGAGTGTCTCTTTTTTTTTTTTTTTTTTTTTCTATTTCCATCCCACCTCCCAACCATACACACACACACACACACACATTACCCCACCTACGATTAAAGGCACTCACATGAATTGGGGTGACGCCCTGAGGACCTGTCCACTTATTTTCTTATGCTATGTCCGTCATGACATGGGTATTCATAGGTAGTTTCGGTATTCATGGTACCTACACTTCTTGGCTCTACTCTCTGTTTGGTCCCTGGTCCATGGTTGGTTTTCCATTTCCACAGGGAGTGTCCTGGTCTTTCTTCAGCCACTGATCCAGCATTTGAACCTCTTCAGAAGACCACGGCTTTAAATTCACGGATTAAATCATGGTGGCTACTGTAGCTTAGAGATTTTAAAAATGCCTGGATTTCCACTGCATGGTACCTACAATACTGTACTTGACTGGTCCTGGTCCTTGGAACCGTGTACGTTTTAGTAACTGCTCTCTCATGGTTCCAATTGAACCGAATAGGGATTAAACTGTGACCTGTAAAACTTGGAAAGCACTGATTGGCCAGAATTACTTGTCAGTCACGAAATGCAGATGTCCAGCACAATCTCGCCATCTGTAAAATCTCCAGTTGCAGCAGAGATCACATTTGTTTTTATCTGACTCACAACTGCAGCTTGTAAAGTTACGCTGTGGTCTTTTGAAGAGGTTCAAACATCAGTGGACGACAAAAGAATCCAGCGAGATCTGGAAGCTGCAACAAGGAGGGAAGAACTCTACTGATCTGTCTGAACTTAATGACAGAGCCCAAACAACAACTACAACATTCCAATACACGATGAGTAACCAAAACGCTACTGCCGCTGTTGTCATGATTTCCAAAGCACGCTGTTCTCGTTAGAGACAGGTTTTTTGGCGGTGGCACAGTGGCCTACAGCTGCTCTGGAACATCCCATTCTGTTGGTCAATGCTTTTCATTCAGCACAAGTCAGTACCTCTGGGATGTGTTGGATTGATGTTTTTGATCCTAATCACAGTCAATAAAGTTACAGAGCTCAACATGGAGCTCAGATATTCCTTCAGTGAAGTGTTTGTGCTGCACAGCTTTTTTTGGCAGCATGCAGGATCAGAACCTCCAGTGGGGCTATGGATATTTTCAGCACCACAGCACTTCACATGAAGCTTATGTGGCTATCACCGAAATCAGTGTCATCTGCTCCGGTTGTTAATCGTCTGCAGGGTTCTCCGGGGAGTGATAGGGAAGTGAAAGAGAGCTTACAGCAAAACAGATGCTAGACAGAGAGGCTAACGCCAGGAGGGGAAGTGTCTACCCGAGGCTTGTGTTTTATGGCCGTGCTGTCATAGCTTGGGGGGTGGGAGTCGGAGTTAGCAGGTACATGGAGCTCCTCACAGGGAGACAACGCAGCCAAACACTTTCAAACTCCGCCAGTCACTCTGGTTTCGTAGGCTCGTATTTTACACACATGTATGCTAAGTCACTTAATGGCTAAAGGACTGCTGAGGGGTGGGGTGGGGGTCTTATCGTTAGAAATCAAATGTGCAAAACAGCAAGAAGACTCAACCAGACTCACAGCTGAAGGTCTGTAAATGCAATGCATTGTGCTGTTGTGACTCTGGAGTCTAAGCCTAGATTTGAATGTGAAGTTAATCTTAACCACTGGTAACATACAGAATACATGAGGGCTGATGTTTCCACACATGTTATACATGATATAAAACAGGTAACATTCTTCCGTGCCCTATGGCTGGAATAAAAATGCAGAGCAATCCCAGGCGCTCTTGACTTTATATTAAAATGATAAGAAGAAAAGAACCAGGTGACTGAACGAGGGTAAGGCTTTCAGCCGCAGTTAGCCCATGTTTTAATTGTGGCGTTCAAAGGACTGCATTTAGACGTCATTACTAAACTGTCCACAGGTGTGTGTGTGTGTGTGAGGGACTGGGTGTGTGTGTGAAAATTGCCACAGGTGTGTGTGTGAGTGTGAGACTGGTTGAGTACGTGAAATTGTCCACAAATACATATCAGTCACGAAATGCAGACATCCAGCACAAACTCGCCATCGGTAAAATCTCCAGCTACATCAGAGACCACATTTGTTTTTATCTGACTCACGACGGATCGGTGGCAGATGAAAGAATCCAGCAAGAGCTGGACGCTGCAACAAGGAAGGAATAAACTTTACCAAACTCTCCAAACAACAACAACAACAACATATGAATACAGGATGAGTAAACAACATGTTACTGCTGCTGTTGGTGTGATTTCCAAAGCATGCTGTTCTCAGTAGAGACAGGTTATTGGCGGTGGCACACTGGCCTACAGCTGCTCTGGAACATCCCGTCCTGTCGGTCAATGCTTTTCATTCAGCACAATTCAGTAGCTCTGGGATGTGTTGGAATGGTGTTTTTGATTCTTATCGCAGTGGATTTAAAAATATATAGAGCTCAACATGGTGTGAAAGTGTGTGAGTATGAACCCTGAATCACTGGATGTAAACCAGGAAGACTGGTAGCCTCTGGACCCACTGTGACCCAGATGAATGAAGATGAGAGTCTAAGAGTGTAACGAAGTGGAATGCTGTAGCCTATACTCCATTAAGTCTAACCTGCCCCTAGCTGATGACGCTTGCTGCCTTGTAGGGTCTATATGACCGGTCCCTGA
This sequence comes from Hoplias malabaricus, assembly GCF_029633855.1. Classification (NCBI taxonomy): domain Eukaryota; kingdom Metazoa; phylum Chordata; class Actinopteri; order Characiformes; family Erythrinidae; genus Hoplias; species Hoplias malabaricus. Next base: position 67,325,593 of record NC_089820.1, read on the forward strand.
CTGTCCAGGCTGTGGATCACTGTCGATGTGTTCCCCCCCCCTCCGATGATTAAGGCCTGATTTGCTGTATGTTTACCATATTGCTGTAATGTTTCTGTCATGTTTCTGGAATGTTGTATCAGATGGAGGGGCCTGATGCTTGCGGTGATTGAGCTGGTGTCAGAGATGTGGACAGTCTGCTGAGGTCCCAGGACAGGCTCCGTATGTTCCTGTTGGAACGGAGCCTAATGTTTTTTGCCCTGTGATATCAGAAAAGATCGGTGCGGCCGTCCCGCTCTGTCCACAGGCCCCATTAAAATCTCATTAACCGAGAGCGTCAGTTCCCCAGAAGGCAGTGGGAGCTTATGATGACTATCAGAGTCCTCCCCCTCACACAAACACACCACGACACACACATATGTACAGACTTCTCTCTCTCTTCCTCTCTTTCATCGTCTCTTTTCTTTCTCCTCTCTCAATTTCCCCTCTTTCTCTCCTTTATTCTTCTGTCATTATCTCTTTCATTACCCTCGTTTCTAGTTCCCTTTTCTTCTGCACTTTGACTATATTTCTTACTCTTTTTATGTCTTTCTTTTCTTTTCCATTGTCTTTTGGTCATTTCACTTTACTACCCTTTATTCCCTTTTGTTATATTTTGGTCTTTGTTTGAATTTCCTTAATTCATATTTTATTTTTATGTTCATTTTTAAACCCTTCTTCTCCCTTCTCTCTATTTTGTTATTCTACTTTCTTTCTCTCTCTCTCTCTCTCTCTCTCTCTCTCTCTATCTCTCTCTCTCTCTCTCCTCTCTGTTTTGTTATTCTACTTTATCTCTCTCTCTCTCTCTCTCTCTCTCTCCTTTTTTTGCTGTCTATGCCTTTCTGACTGTTGTTCTCAGTGTGACTGCAGGCTTTGTGTTGTAGATCAGATTCTCTCTCTCTCTCTCTCTCTCCTCCATCCTGAGAAGTGTCTGAATGTGGAGCAGTTTAATGGTCACTCATCAGGAACGGCACACCGGTACTTACTGCACTTCCACTTGTATTATTTTCAGTGGAACAGGACCTGATTAATGCACCAAGAAACACTGACCGGAGTCCACACACACACGCACACACACACACACATACACTCTTGCCGGCCTGAAGCAAGCCGTATCCTTTACTAAAACAAAACAAGCTGATTGGGAAGTGGGCCCTAGACAGCGTCCGAGAGTTTGCTCAGTAATAAAAGCTGCTTTCGTTTGACAAGTTTTGCTTTTAACAAGAGACCTTTAATTTTGTGAGAAGGAAGCAATGAATTGTAAAATATACTTTTCCAGAGCTCGGCCGTTAAGAGCTCTGTGAACCCCACTGCACCCTCCATCCACCCTTTCAATGACTAACACATGTGCTCTCCATCCTCCATACTACCTCTCTTCCTCTCTCTCTCTCTCTTTGTATATATACATCTATATATGCATTTTTTGTGTTTATATGTTTCTATATATGTCTCTCACTCTCTTACTGTCCCTTTTCTTCTCCTTTATTTGTCCTCCATTTCTCTTTCATTTATCTTTTGATCTCTAAGTTTTTCTCAACACTCTCCCTCACTCTCATTCTCTCTGTATGTTTTAACAAAAACTCTCTCTCTCTCTCTCTCTCTCTCTCTCTCTCTCTCTCTCTCTCTCTCTCTCTCGCTCTCTCTCGCCCTCGCTCTCTCTCGCCCTCGCTCTCTCTCTCTCTCTGGCTTTCTCTCTCTCTTTCTCGCTCTCTCTCTCGCTCTTTCGCTCTCTCTCTCTCTCTCTCTCTCTCTCTCTATCTCTCTCTCTCTCTCTGTGTGTGTTTGTGTATGTCTCTGTCTTGCACACTGCTTGTTGTGTCTCACACATTGCATGGTCAACATTAATAGTATTATAATAGTAATACTCAGTCAGACAAATAAAATTGAACGGTCCTGAAATGGGTGTGTACACTTTTTTTAGCCAAAACACCTGCTCATCCGTCATATCTCCTGAATTCAATAGTGGATTTGTCACCTTTGCTACAGTAGCCTCTGCTGGGGAGGCTTTAATCCTTTTGAGAAGAGAACATATGTGAGGTCAGGTACTGATGGTGGGATCTCTCTCTCTCTCTCTCTCTCTCTCTCTCTCTCTCTCTCTCTCTCTCTCTCTCTCTCTCTCTCTCTCCTGTATCTGGTCAGTGTTGACAGTTTGCTCGGCTGGCTGTTGTGTGAATAGGGGCCAGTATTGAGGTCAGCAGCTGAGGGGAGCGAGTTGTGCGCTGTCGGTTGCTATAAGATTGAACATGGGCTTCAGAGTGTGGGGGGTCAGTGGGGTCCCTATGATGTGTGTGAGTTTCTTCACAGCTGTTCTGGGTCGCGGAGGCAGTGGGTGCGTATGGAGATGTGGGGGATTTGGCCCACGGCTATGGCTTATGGTTGTGTGTATGTGTGTGTGAGCACTAGGGGGTTCCAGATGTACGGTGTGAGGGTTTTACTGTATGCCGCATTGTGTTCAGCAACTGCCAAATGTCAAAGATCAGCCATGAATTGAAGCACGCATTTGAGAGGATTTTTGCGATTGATAAAATTGACTGTGATTAACCCAAATAAATTGATTCTTTTTTCTGTATCTCTCTCTCTCTCTCTCTCTCTCTCTCTCTCTCTCTCTCTCTCGTTCTTTCTCTCACACTCCAGTGACCTTCCCCTCTCCCTTTTCTCATTCTCTTTTTTGTCTTCCCCTCACTTTCTTTCTTACTTTTTCTCTCCTCCCTTTGCCTTCACTCCCACACTTTATTTCTCTCCCTTATTCACTCCTCTTTTCCCCTCTCCCTCTCTCATTCCCCTTCCTCTGTTTTTCCTACTGGAGTCGGACAGAAACATATCTGTTCTTGTGTACAGACGTGATTAGTCCCCTTCGTTACCTTGTAAAAGCTGGGACTCGTTCCATTCAAAATATTGAGGGATGGAAATTAGATACATTTCCAGGTAGCCCCCCCCCACTCCCCATCCCCTTCAGTAAAACCGCAGAGCGAAAAGGGTGTTGATGGCAGGGCTGTCGACAGATGTTTTTAATTGCATTAATTAATTATATCTGTCTCTGTCAGGCCGTTAAAGCCTCGCTCTCTGTGTTGGGGAGTGACACGCGTCCAGAGCTGGAGGAACGTTGCCAGGAAAGCGTCCGGAGCTCTGGTGGCAGGCTGCCATCAACACGTGTGACACGGAGCTCTGTGAGGACCAGCCCAAATGAAAGATTTCGGAATGTGCGTGTTCGGCTCGTGTGGATAAAGCTCTCAGACGATTAGCTGTGTTTTTCTGACAGGAGTCACATTAACTCATGCAACACGCTCACTGTGTGACCACTGTGTGATCCAAACGCATCCCATTTATTATCGCAAATAAAATGGTGCTCGTCATTTTGACCAAATAAAATATGGTTTACTGGGGAAAGTGCTCAGTAATCCAGTATTATTCTGGAATGTCCATAAATGTTCATCTCTGCCTTCTAAAAATGATATTAACCAATCACATGAACAAATATTACTCGCTACAGGTAGAGGTCCATTATTTCCACTAAAGATAGAAACCGTTTAAGTGTGGTGTGTTCTCCCTGTGTCTGCGTGGGTTTCCTCCGGGTGACTGTCTGTGAGGAGTGTGGTGTGTTCTCTCTGTGTCTGCGTAAGTTTCCTCCAGGTGACTGTCTGTGAGGAGTGTGGTGTGTACTCCATGTGTCTGCGTAGGTTTCCTCCAGGTAACTGTCTGTGAGGAGTGTGGTGTGTTCTCTCTGTGTCTGTGTGGGTTTCCTCCGGGTGACTGTCTGTGAGGAGTGTGGTGTGTTCTCCCTGTGTCTGCGTAGGTTTCCTCCGGGTGACTGTCTGTGAGGAGTGTGGTGTGTACTCCATGTGTCTGCGTAGGTTTCCTCCAGGTAACTGTCTGTGAGGAGTGTGGTGTGTTCTCTCTGTGTCTGTGTGGGTTTCCTCCGGGTGACTGTTTGTGAGGAGTGTGGTGTGTTCTCCCTGTGTCTGCGTAGGTTTCCTACAAGTAACTGTCTGTGAGGAGTGTGGTGTGTTCTCTCTGTGTCTGTGTGGGTTTCCTCCGGGTGACTGTCTGTGAGGAGTGTGGTGTGTTCTCCCTGTGTCTGCGTAGGTTTCCTCCAGGTAACTGTCTGTGAGGAGTGTGGTGTGTTCTCTCTGTGTCTGTGTGGGTTTCCTCCGGGTGACTGTCTGTGAGGAGTGTGGTGTGTTCTCCCTGTGTCTGCGTAGGTTTCCTCCGGGTAACTGTCTGTGAGGAGTTGGTGTGTTCTCCCTGTGTCTGCGTAGGTTTCCTCCAGGTAACTGTCTGTGAGGAGTGTGGTGTGTTCTCTCTGTGTCGGTGTGGGTTTCCTCCGGGTGACTGTCTGTGAGGAGTGTGGTGTGTTCTCCCTGTGTCTGCATGGGTTTCCTCCGGGTGACTGTCTGTGAGGAGTGTGGTGTGTTCTCCCTGTGTCTGCATGGGTTTCCTCCCGGTGACTGTCTGTGAGGAGTGTGGTGTGTTCTCTCTGTGTCTGTGTGGGTTTCCTCCGGGTGACTGTCTGTGAGGAGTGTGGTGTGTTCTCCCTGTGTCTGCGTGGGTTTCCTCCGGGTGCTCCGGTTTCCTCCCACAGTCCAAAAACACACGTTGGTAGGTGGATTGGTGACTCAAACGTGTCCGTAGGTGTGTGTGTGTGAGTGAATGTGTGTGTGTGTGTGTGTGTCTGTTGCACTGTGAAGGACTGGCGACCCCTCCAGGGTGTATTCCCGCCTTGCGCCCAATGATTCCAGGGAGGCTCTGGACCCACCGCGACTCTGAACTGGATAAGGGTTACAGATAATGGATGGATGGAACATTGGTTTTAAATTATAGTTGGTTTCCTTAAGGTACATTTATATTCTCTTCTCCAGAAGGAGAGAGGAATGGTCGTACTCTTTCAGTATAAGACTGTGAAAATAAAAACCACATCATATAAGTCCTGGAGATGAAATGAAGTGTATAAAATCAACGTATTTTTAAAATCTTTAATTAATGTAGAATAAGGTACAATTATGTTCCCTAATTAAAGATACACCCTATGTGCCCTTGAGGGTACCACAACAGTGACAGATGTTCAGTGACAGGGTGTACCCTCTAGTGGATCGAGACTGGCACCACTACACGTTTGACACGGACCATTCTTTGTTCACGTCATTGCGTGAGTTCCGAGTTTTTCGGGGAGGCGAGTCAAGAAACCGTCAATCACGGCTACAGAAGTGATGTGTGTTGCTGACTGTTTTGTGTTCCAAAAAGAACTTGAGGTAATGTCAAGAGCATTTCCTCATATTCGTTCTGAAAGCTGCAGCAGCAGCCTTCGTCTTTATCTTCTTTGTGTTTTCATATGAGCGCCAGGCAGCGTTCTGTTCTCCTATTGGTCATCGTCAAGGAACATGCCGTAGGAAATGTCAGACCATACTAGACTTTTCATCATGGGGTCATCCAGACGCCACTTTGCTGATCTTTGATTATGTCACGCTACAGGACCGTTACTCGCCCCTGATGCTCAAATTCGGTTCCGACACTGGAAATGTACTGGATAACACTAAATCTGATCCCAGCATGAAGTCACTCACACTGAAACAAACAAATACCCAAAAATTCACAGCTTGTTTTACTCAAAAACTGCACTGGGCAATGAGGTGGTCAGTTTTGATAAGAGTAGACCAGGCTGGAGGCCTCTACGTTTAGAGAAACCAAACCCACTCAGCCCACATTATCAGATCTATTGTCTTTTGTTCACTAATCCCACTTCCTGATTATTCCTGTTGACCTCGGTAAAATGGTAGGCTCTGACGTACGGGTCAGCATATCTCTCTCTCTCTCTCTGTCTCTCTCTCTCTCTCTCTCTCTCTCTCTCTCTCTCTCTCTCTCTGTGAGTGAGTGAGATAAACAAAAGAGAAAAAATACATGCTGTGTTTGACAGTTTGCTCACAGAGATCCATGTTTTGCATCCAGGTCTGCATGCTCTGAACTTCCGTTCATCTTTGTACAACTAAACATGCTTGGAGGAGAACACTAGCTGCAGAACTTGAACAGATGTCAGTGATTATCCAGCACTGCACTGAAAGAAAATGGCAGAAGGACCATGGCAAGGCCATCCTGAACTCTTATATCCTTAAACCTCCTCTTGAACTCTGGAGTCTACCAATCCTGATATAACGGCGTTTCCTAAAGCTAAGCTGACAGTAATGCATGGCAGATCTTTCAGTGCAATGCCCCACATCAGTCTTTGGAATGCTAAACCCCCCCTTAGTTCCGAAACGATATCTTACAGTTTCTCTCAACACATCCGGCTCTTTTTTTCGGATTCAGAGTGAGAAAAATCCTGTATAAATGGGGGAAAAAATCCCTCTCCACAGAGAGAAGGGCTAATTATGCACTCTTGCACTTCCGAACTTGGGTGGCTGTGGCATCACTATAATTCGAACTGGGAATCTCTTGCCGATAGTGTGAAACCGTAGACCCCTGCACCTCTTTGTAACCCCTACTAGTCCCACAAATAGCAGCTAGATGCTAGTGTGGTTTTCTTTGAGCCTCCCTGAGTTATTCTTTAGTTCTAGTGTTCTTTCATATTTATTAATATCCTTCTCACACACGGGGTGAGGCCGATTGTACACCCGTGGGCTCCCGACTTTGGCACCATTGAGATTCGAACATGGAATCTCTTGGAAACCTTAAACACATGCACCTCACCGTAGCTGCCCACACAATAAAAATGGAGATTGATGCCAGTGCCGTTCTGTTCAGTGCTTTCCTGAGTTATCCTACAGTTCCAGGGCTCTCTTAACCCATATATGTACATTCATTCCCAGGGAGATAACTGACATTTTTCCAGGCTTCCAATTGGGGAAACCCCCACCTGCCATCACTGCTTCCAGGCAGAGCTCTGGCACGTCTGCCTGTGGCTGTGGTGGCTGGAACTCCGTACAGATTTATGTCTGCCTGATGCTGATGGAGTTATTTGTGCAAGGCAATGAGGTTGCTTCTTGGAATTATCGGGAAAAAAAAATTCTTGGAAGCTCCGAACCCCTCTCGTAGCACTTGCCATCTATCTGTATACGTCTGTGTTTGTGTGGTTGTTTTCATATATTTCCAGGACAAAAATGGCCCGACTAACATGACTAACCTCCAATGTCCGGACCAATAACATGGTTCGTGTTTCATTTCTGTAAAAATGAAAGAGCAAAGCCATTTCTTTTTGGTTCCTGAGGTTTAGGTTAAGATTTAGGTTTTGAAAACTCCTATTACATACAAGTAAATTGATATTTAAAATACATATGGGACATATTATTGCATATGTACTCTGCAAAATCAGAAACCACCTTTCATTGATTAGGCAGAGTGGAATTAATCGAGTTACATCTGTCCATGCCTCATTAGAGGTCTTTTTTCTTTATGAAATATCCATCCACATCCCCCTCCCCTTAATTTCCTTCCTTCATTTTTAATTATTTTATATCTAATCATGAATATTTAAGACAAATCACTTATTGAACATAAAATAAATTAAAATTGGTTTCCTACTTTGGCAAATTATATTTTTCATGGGCCATATTATTATTGTGTGTGTGTGTGTGTGTGTATGCATGCATGTGTACGTGTTTCCTCTGACAGGGTGTGTCAGTCTAAGTGGAAGCCCTGTTTCTGGTGTGTGCCTTTATAAATAGCCCAGTTTACCTCTCGTCCATGTTTATCTCTCTTTTTTTTTTCTCCATGTGGTGGAAGCCTCCTCAGTTAGAGGGGTGATGTGCCTCGTGGGTATTACGGTTCTTCCACAGGAGCTCTGGCACCATGTGGGCTTTCCACACAAGACGAGGAATCCCTGATTAGAATGCCTCAGAGCGCTAGGCTAATTCACCCCAGCTACTTCAGTCACCCACACATGTCTAATTAGAGATGAGACGTCACCCTGTCTGCGAAAGCACCCTTAAAGACTGTTTATGGAGGATCCAGAACATCTCTCGGTAGAGGATAGAAAGCAGCCGCTGATTCTGTGACGTCTTAAGATTGAAGTGGCTGTTTCAGCATGTTTCCAGCAGGGATCCGGAACTATCCAAACAACAACTGCACGGTTCCTGAACGAGTTCCTGTTTTGCATTCCCTCCACTCGAAAACCATGACCATTATACAAAGTAAGAGACATGACGCAAACTGTGTACTACATGTATACGTTTTTTCCTCTGCCTTCTCTACTGTGTGCTGTATTCCTGTAAGGTGTACACAGCTTTTTGATGGACCTTGTAATTTCAAGATGACTCAAGCTCTCATTGAATGTCTGCTGAGCATTTTTCTGTCCACTTTCCCATCGTTTTGCTCATTATCCTTTCTCTCCAGTAAAAGATTTTGAAAAATCAGAGATGAGAATTATGTGAACTTTCATCTGATCAGCTGATATCACTATATCGTAATAGTACCTTACTGGATATCAGTAGGGCGGCAAAGTGGCGCAGTTACACAGCTCCAGGGACCTGGAGGTTGTGGGTTCGATTCTCGCTCCGGGTGACTGTCTGTAAGGAGTTGGTGTGTTCTCCCTGTGTCCGCGTGGGTTTCCTCCAGGTGACTGTCTGTGAGGAGTGTGATGTGTTCTCTCTGTGTCTGCGTGGGTTTCCTCCGGGTGACTGTCTGTGAGGAGTGTGGTGTGTTTTCCCTTTGTCTGCGTGGGTTTCCTCCGGGTGACTGTCTGTGAGGAGTGTGGTGTGTTTTCCCTGTGTCTGCTTGGGTTTTCTCTGGGTGACTGTCTGTGAGGAGTGTGGTGTGTTCTCCCTGTGTCTGTGTGGGCTTCCTCCGGATGCTCCGGTTTCCTCCCACGGTCCAAAAACACACGTTGGTAGGTGGATTGGCGATTGGTGTGTGTGTGTGTTGCCCTGTGAAGGACTGGCGCCCCCTCCAGGGTGTATTCCCGCCTTGCGCCCAATGACTCCAGGTAGGCTCTGGACCCACCGCAACCCTGAACTGGATAAGGGTTACAGATAATGAATGAATGGATATCAGTAGCTTAGTACACTACCCTCCAATCCCATAGGAATGTCCACCGAAACGTCCTTACTCCCGAATAAGAGCTTAAAAGCAGAGCCATTACGAAATGTGAATGTGGGTTCACAGTTTAACAGAAGCATCACTAGTGTGGAAAGCATCTTCTCTTTTTGGAAACACATCTCTGTGTTCCCGGATAAGGTCCTGGCTCTCTTGATGACTGTGTTATACAGCTTCACTGTCAGGATTCTGCCAGTTGCATTCTGATTTCCTCTCTACCTTCATGTATATGCACTTGCACGTATCGTTTTGCATTGGTTCCACTACTGAGCCGATGTGAAAGGCTTCTTATGTCATGCCAAAATAGCTGACTTGTGATTGGTCCTTTTGCGTGTGAAATTCCTTTTCCCGATGATGTACCAGACTCCCCCTAGAGAGTCTCCCAGGACAGTCTGGTGATGTGAGCTTATACAGTGCTTAAAAGGTGTGTTTGTCTTCTGAAAGCTCTGAAATTGTGGTATTCTCTTAACATCGTAAAGCAGCTCTGTACTCTGGACAGTAACCATGTCCAAAACAGAGAATATGTTTGGCTGCTTCTACTTCCTCTTCACCTGTAAAATGCACCTTTTCTTTCTGGGAAATTGATGCCACTGGTGTATCTTTCACGTCAAAGGAATAGTGGAAACCCATGTGAGTATAAAGGTCAAGTAAAAAAAAAATATTATGAAATTAATTCATCCTTTTATTCACCTTCTGCAACCGTTTCATCTTGATCAGGGTCCTGTGCATCCAGAGTCCGCTTGTGAGAGCAGTAATAAGGAGCCTTTGTACAGCAGTTCTAGCAAGGTCTCACCTACCTTTACTTTGAGACACATCTGATGTCTACCCCCAAACACAGCAGCGAGTGGGGTTGGTTGGCTTGGTCTCATTTGTCAAAAGTTTGTCCACAAACTGCAGAAGCATTTTTTCCCCCCTTCGTCCTGCTGCCAGGTCATGGATTTCCCTTACAGTATCCTCCCGTCTGGTCCCGGATCGTCTGAGTAATCCTCCTGTGGGCTGGTGTGTCTGGGCCAGGCGGTTGCGGAGGTCTGCAGTTCCCAGAGGCTGTGTGGGGTCAGCCGGAGGTTACCCACGCTTCCCCCTCCGCCACACATATTTCACATCTGATAAGCGCTGGCTGAGTAACCAGGCGAGATTTGTGAGCCGCTTGTGTGTCTAGTGGTATCGAGGACATGTGTGTATGAACATCTATACTGACCCTCTTTGGCCGGTCAAAGCTTCTGGCCACATAGGACCTTCCTGCCGGGGTAGTGCACTTGTTTTTTTCCTCTCCTCTGCTCTTTCCACACGGATACTCCTGTAGCTTTTCTCGTGGAAGCTTCTATCGTCCTCTTAACTTCCTCAGGGAGCCACATAATCAAATCCGAGTCGATTCCCTCGTACGATATAAACGAGTTTCAAATCCTTCTTCCCCAAAAGTCATAAACTGTGAAACATCTGCTGAAGTTTCCTCAGGCGCAAAACAGAGTGGTGCAGTGAACGCTCTTTTTTATGTTTATATAGGTTACGTAAACTGAAGGCTGCCGTTTATTAACCCTTTTGCCTGCCAACACTTTGATACTCAGTCCTCTGGTTTCACCTACAAAAGCAATGTCCTTCTCACTTCATTTATAGATTAGAAAGAAAATATTCCTTGAATAAGGATTAATAAGATTAAGAAAGTAATGTGGCATAGACGCCGGCCGCACTTGTGGCCAGCCAGTGGGCCGTATCCTGCATAGCTATGTCAGGATTCAGTTTAACTTGGCAAACCAGTGCTTCTAAGATCAACATGGATTCCCAGTCCAGCCTGCCTTCTCAAACAGAAACCTCTACATCACACCCTTACTGTCCCTCTTCATCCACTCCTGGCTGGGATTATTTCCCTTGTATGAAGGGTGCAATGTTATTTATTGAAATAGTGACTTTGAAAAGCTGTACCGTTTATACTCATAACCTTTAAAAATCTACATGTACAGAGTCATTATTGTTGCTGTGCTGCAGGTTTCACTTGCATTACAGTACTCTTTAAACATAACCACATTTTTACATATGTTTAATGACATATATGTAGTGTTACATTAACTTTTAAATTCTAGTAAACTTGTGATGCTTAAAAAAAATAATAAAAACATTGAAAGCCTGTTTCTGCCTCTTTGAAGAATGCAGATATTTTGTAAGTCATAAAAAGAAAAACAATCTCATAATTATCACTGGCTCCTTACTCACGATTCCCTACATTGCTCACTATATAGTGCACTATTATTCATTCATTCATTGTCTGTAACCACTTATCCAGTTCAGGGTCACCGTGGGTCTGGAGCGTACCAGGAATCACTGGGCGTGAATTCACTCACGCACTCAGACCTAAGGATACGTTTGAGTCCCCATTACACCTACCAATATGTGTTTTTGTATTGTGGGAGGAACCCAGAGCACCTGGAGGAAACCCACGCAGACACAGGGAGAACACACCACACTCCTCACAGACAGGCACCCGGAGGAAACCCACACAGACACAGGGAGAACACACCACACTCCTCACAGACAGTCACCCGGAGGAAACCCACACAGACACAGGGAGAACACACCACACTCCTCACAGACAGTCACCCGGAGGAAACCCACGCAGACACAGGGAGAATACACCACACTCCTCACAGACAGACACCCGGAGGAAACCCACACAGACACAGAGAGAACACACCACACTCCTTACAGACAGTCACCCAGAGGAAACCTACGCAGACACAGGGAGAACACACCACACTCCTCACAGACAGTCACCCGGAGGAAACCTACGCAGACACAGAGAGAACACACCACACTCCTCACAGACAGACACCCAGAGGAAACCCCCACAGACACAGAGAGAACACACCACACTCCTCACAGACAGTCACCCGGAGGAAACCCATCCAGACACAGGGAGAACACACCACACTCCTCACAGACAGTCATCCGGAGGAAACCCACATGGACACCGGGAGAACTGAGGATACGTCATGGAATATGTCATCAACAGACGGTGTTGCACAGTGGCAGCAAACAGAAATGAGAAGATGCTGGAGCATATAGACTACCTGCGAGCCTTTGTGCTGTTGTTACAGACTATACACCAAATAGATAATAAAGGCTGAGTTTCCTCAGTGGTACAGCCCACTTTATGCTCTCTATGGATGTCGCCATTGCTCTTGCTCCTGTAAAACTAGACACGGCCACAGATGTCATCACCGTTCAGGCTGAAAAATCTACTATTCCCACTGCAAACTAATATTTTGGATTCTGGAACCTATTTTTTTAGGTGGAAATGCATCAAATGAATTAAAATTAGGTTCATGAACTGGAACGGTGCCTGCTCCATGTTGGTGGAAAAGCTCTAAATATCATGTGGGTTTTTACCAAAAACTGTAATGTATTATGAATATGCATTATCCTCTAGGGCACCTTGTTTGTAAACTACTTAATGTAGTGCACTATGGGACTATTTTTTTTTTATTATGTTTTCAGACGCCATTACGAAATGAAGCAAACCCAAAACATTGCCCTATGGTGATTAGGGCACAGTTTCAAAATACTTTTTAAAATCAGTTTGAGGTTCAGTTCTCATTTGTATGTGATCTTAACTGATCTCATTACTAGGGCTAAATGAATTTATTTATTTATTAGTTCATTCATTCATTATCTGTAACCGCTTATCCAGCAAAAAAAAAAAAAAAAAAAAAGTTGAGGAATAGCCAGCTGCTCACAGCTACTTCATAAGATACATTAATGCAATAAGGTCTGTCTTAATAATGCTAACAGTGGCCGTCTAGAGGAGGGCTCGCTCTGTGTGCCATCACTCATCTGAATCTAATATAAATCTCTGGCTGAATGGATTAAAATACTCTGTGTGAAGTGACACACTGCATTAAATGAGAGGTTTACAGTGATTTTCAGTTGGAACTTTAGTCGTGGAAGAATTGAGGGCCCCAAGCGAATGAAAATATTTTGTTATGATTCTATGATTTTTTCTGCTGTATTATTTTTCTGAAAGAACCATAAAATGCACTTAGAGCGCTTAGGCTTCTTTATCCACACTTTTCCTTTGTTTCTTTTATCCAGAGTTCATCTGTTGAAGAGCATTGGTCTGTATTTGTGTTCCTTGACAGTTTGGATAGGAGTGATTTAAACCAAACTGATTGCTTTTTATAGCGGAGGAGAACGTAAAATCTCGGACTGCAATGGACCGTGTAAAATTTATTACCCGAGTGAGGTCTCAGCAGTTTTTCATTTGTACTCATTGGTGTTTTTTCTTTCTTCTTTTTGTTCTTTCCATTTTTTTTCCACTATTGCTTCTTGCTCACACTCTTACTCAGCATCTCTTTATTTTAGACCCCGTTTTCTTTCCGTCTTTATCCATGTGTTTTCAGTGCTTTTTCCAAACTCTGAAATGAGGGATTTATTCTGTAAAACTTTGTCCTGATTTACAAAAACAATAAACAAACATCGTTACACTTTCAACAGCTTCCCCCAGGCTTTGAGCTCCAAACCATGGCTTCAACACAGATCCCAGTTCAGCTCTCGTTTCAGACAAACCAAAGTTTATGCCAAGCACATTTGGAAGGACTTCGGAATGGTAACAACATTTCAACAAGTGTTAATCTGCGAACGGGAGGGACACGTATTTAGAAAACAGAACTACACTACAGGCCTGGAAGCAAGTTCACTGTACTTCTAACTTCAGTAGACACATGCTTTATTGAATGAATTTAGCTACTTGAAGGCTGTACTCATCGCCATCGTCTCAGTAGCATGAAATGAAATGGGATGCTCTGGAGCAACTGCACATGAGCCTAAGGGCACCTTGCTCAATGTCCAACATGGGCTAGAGGGGTTTAAAACCACTGCCCAATGCTGGGAGGAGCAGTGTCACTGCGTTCTCTAGACAGCCTTTCTCAAACGAGTGCCACCTGGCTTTTCAAAGGTCGTTTACATAAAACGATATTTAAAAAATCATTAAAATGCAGCTACGACGGTTGTGAGATTAAACACGGACACAGCAGAGAATAAAATGAGAATATTTATAGAATAAAGTAATAATATTTTAAGAAATAAAGAGAATATTTTGAGAATAAACTCATAATATTTAGAGAAAAGTCTAATGTTCTTACCTCATCCCTCAGCATCTAATAATTCTCAATGATAGATTTAGTCAGTATTTTCCATCAGCAGAGCGGGACGGTGGGTTTGCATTGTCATTGTGGTCACGTTCTCCATTTCAAGGAAGAATGCTTCAGAAACTATGGCTGTGTGTGTGTGTGTGTGTGTGTTAGACAGATGCAGCGAATGCATTTTTTAATACATCTTCTATTGTAGTTATTTCAAATTGTGCATAATTTTAAAGGGTGCTGTGATAAAAAAAAAAAAAAAAAAAAAACGGTTGAGAATTGCTGCCCTTAACTGATGCAGCTCCATCTGTTGCCTATAGACAGAACTGCAGTGATATCTGTAATGGACAAATAGTCATCCATTTTCAGTTATTGCTAAGGGTGAAGTTTGAATGCCAAAGTTTGACTTTTACTCATTCATTCATTATCTGTAACCGCTTATCCAGTTCAGGGTCGCGGTGGGTCTAGAGCCTACCTGGAATCATTGGGCGCCAGTCCTTCACAGGGCAACACACACACTCACACATTCACTCACACACTCACACCTACGGACACTTTTGAGTCGCCAGTCCACCTACCAACGTGTGTTTTTGGACACCACACTCCTCACAGACAGTCACCCGGAGGAAACCCACGCAGACACAGGGAGAACACACCACACTCCTCACAGACAGTCACCCGGAGGAAACCCACGCAGACACAGGGAGAACACGCCACACTCCTCACAGACAGTCACCCGGAGGAAACCCACGCAGACACAGGGAGAACACACCACACTCCTCACAGACAGTCACCTGGAGGAAACCCACGCAGACACAGGGAGAACACACCTCACTCCTCACAGACAGTCACCCGGAGGAAACCCACACAGACACAGGGAGAACACACCACACTCCTCACAGACAGTCACCCGGAGCGGGAATCGAACCCACAACCTCCAGGCCCCTGGAGATGTGTGACCGCGACACTAACCTGCTGCGCCACCGTGCCGCCCCAAGACTTTTACTTTTAGTGAAAAGTCAGTATCAGAATGTCATGAAAATGTGATATTGTCAAAGTGTACTTTCCGATGATTTCCTGTGAGTGTGTATTAAGCTCGAAAAACAGAAACACGTTGCAGCAAATTAATTCTGACATCTCAAAGTGTTGAAAAGACATCTTACTTTTTCCCTCCACTTCTTCTTTTCCTCTCGGGCCGGTCTCCTTCTCTCAGCAAATGGATGGAGAGCACTTTGCACGTGTGATAGTGATATCTTTTAACATCACTCTTTTCTGTTTGTCTTAGCGCTTGAGTAAAGCTCTGCTCCTTCAGCTCCAGCCAGAAGGAGAGCTGTCTACCGTTAAGTCCAGCCTGGGCTTAATATCTCAAACCACAGAGCTTCACCAAAACCCCAACTCAAGTCCAGTACAAACAGCAAGTGTTGACCAGCGGAAAATTTATGCCCAGTAATAGTTCTGCACACAGCAACCACTGACACAACCTCTGCTTTTTATGGGCTTTCGTTTATTTGTATTTATTTTATATTAAAAGTACAGATGAGTCACTGGGGCCTAGCTTTGGTGAAGGAGGATCATGTCTGGAGCCTATTAAAGCACTAAAATATATTAAATGTGCTCAGAAATTATGTTTAAATAAAAGTACAAGCGCTGTGTTAAAATACTACCAATGTCTTGATACATTGTCTATTTAATCAGCATCACTGACCATACAGGAGCACTCTATTACAGACTGTAATCCCTCTGTTGCTCTGAATACCTTGACACAGCAGTGGCTGCTGGAGTTTGTAAAAGTTTCCTATAACACCATTGTGGACAATAGTGAGCATATTAAAAAAAGAAATAAAGGTACCTCATGTCTATGAGAGATAATTCTGTACTGTTAAGGGTTAAAGTGTTCCTCCGGTGGTCCCTGGGGAGAAGGAGCTGATTTATTTGGGTTCTCTCTGTGTTGCCAGCAGTAACGTTGGGCCAGGGTGGAGTATGAAGGCTTTTCCCACTTTCCGAGCCAGCTCTCTGCAGGCCTCGGCTACAGCCGCTCTCCCCTGCCTCCGCTCCCCCTTAGAGACACATATTAAAAGAGCAAATCCTTTAGTCTCGCGTAAAGAGGGTATATATGTGTGTGTGTGTGTGTGAATCTTGGGATTCTTCTTACAGAGTAATGTGTGAGAATTAAACATTTGCTTATATGTGGCTGCAATCACCCAAACTTCTCTGTGTTGACATACACTACTAGACTCTACTCAGTTCTACTCGCATTTCCCTGGACCCTGGTAGTTTTATCAGTAGCATAACCCCCACCCCCTACCCCAGGCTACTCTGATATCTTGGAACCAGGTACCACAGTTGCCTAATGGAGAAATAAAAAGGCAGAAGAATTGAGCCGAACCGAGTTGAGTAGGTAACATGCAGTGGTAAAGTGCGATAACTCATCCCAATGGTACTGGATTGAGCTCTGTTACTCCAGAGAATACAGTTCCACTGCCCTTCAGCCCAGTCCTGGGAGGGCTTTATACCCCTCTAGCTGATGCTTGCCGTTGAGTATGGTGACCTTAGGCCGCACAGTGCCTTTGGGATGAGTCGGGGTGACATTTATGATCCAGAACTTATCACTCGGCCAGTACCTGACCTTATTTATGCTTTTGTTGCTGAATGCAGTCAAATCCTCACAGATATGTTCAAGAAAAGGAACAATTGGAGGATAAGCAGGTGTGTGTAATCATCAATGACCGTATTGAATAATGGAAGAAATGCTTAATATAAGATTTTTATCTAAGCTTCATCGTCAATGCCTTGTACTAGTGGTCCCTCTGCCCTTAGCTTTATTGGCAACTGCTGTTGATCCTGCGGCTGGAAACACTATCTGCTCCCGAGAGAGCTCTTCAGCGGAGGAAACCTCGCGTTTGTTACGGGCCAGCTCCACTTTTTTTTTTATTCCTCCTCCCACAATAATTAATCATTTAATGGCATCCAGGCTGTTCCCTTCCTCCTGAAATCACTTATCTGTGGTAATAAAAACAAGGAGACATGAGGAAAGTGTGAGAGTTGACTGTGTTCTTTATTGCTGGTTGTTTTAATGACATCTGTAATGTGTTTTTTTTCTTCTTCTTTTTTTTATTTTTCTTTTTTTAAAGTGGAAGTTGAACCAGGGCAAGTTCAGGGCACCGGATGCTGTTAAAGGGGACATTTGTGTGAATTAAACTGTGAAATAAAACAAACCAGTCAGTATTTTGCGGGCTGCCTAAGACGGTATAAAACAAGTCATGGGATAAAACAAGCATTTTCCCTTCTGACGTAGAGTGCAGACACTTTAGCATTGCCCCGCCCCCTCGTCTGAGTCTCTCCAATCACAGCACTGGACCCGCGTTCATGTGAGAGCGTAAAGAAAATGTTCATTCATTCATTATCTGTAACCCTTATCCAGTTCAGGGTCGCGGTGGGTCCAGAGTCTACCTGGAATCATTAGGCGCAAGGCGGGAATACACCCTGGAGGGGGCGCCAGTCCTTCACAGGGCAACACACACACTCACACATTCACTCACACACTCACACCTATGGACACATTTGAGTCGCCAATCCACCTACCAACGTGTGTTTTTAGACTGTGGGAGGAAACCGGAGCACCCAGAGGAAACCCACGCAAACACAGAGAGAACACACCACACTCCTCACAGACAGTCACCCGGAGGAAACCCACGCAATCACAGAGAGAACACACCACACTCCTCACAGACAGTCACCCGGAGGAAACCCACGCAAACACAGAGAGAACACACCACACTCCTCACAGACAGTCACCCGGAGGAAACCCACGCAAACACAGAGAGAACACACCACACTCCTCACAGACAGTCACCCGGAGGAAACCCATGCAAACACAGAGAGAACACACCACACTCCTCACAGACAGTCACCCGGAGGAAACCCACACAGACACAGAGAGAACACACCACACTCCTCACAGACAGTCACCCGGAGGAAACCCACGCAAACACAGAGAGAACACACCACACTACTCACAGACAGTCACCCGGAGGAAACCCACGCAGACACAGAGAGAACACACCACACTCCTCACAGACAGTCACCCGGAGGAAACCCACGCAGACACAGAGAGAACACACCACACTCCTCACAGACAGTCTCCCGGAGGAAACCCACGCAGACACAGGGAGAACACACCACACTCCTCACAGACAGTCACCCGGAGGAAACCTACGCAGACACAGGGAGAACACACCACACTCCTCACAGACAGTCTCCCGGAGCGGGAATCGAGCTTCAGGCCCCTGGAGCTGTGCGACTGTGACACTACCTGCTGCGCCACTGTGCCGCCGGAAAGAAAATGTTAAATGGAGCAAAACAAACACAAAAAAATGCGGAGAAATAAGAGCAAAAGATAAGAGTAATAAGAATAAAACCGGAGATCAGTCAGCAAATCATTATCATTTAAAGCAACAGGGGTGAACGCCGCTGTGGTGTTTGGTCCTTGTGGGGTGTTAGCCAAAGCATGTTACAGACTTTTCATTAAGACCCAGAACTGTGTTCACCTAGGGAAAAGGTGTAGTAATATGTTCACTACGAAAATTCTGCTGATGAAGAGCTTTGGTGAACATTTATATTACAAGGTTTTAGATTGTTGTCTTTTACTGTGTAAACGTTGCATCACACACATTCACACAGAGGCCATAAAGTTGAACTGTTGAGTGGGGGGCGGTGTATATGCCTTCACTCTTGTCTATTTTTGCAGATGCTCCATGGATGGAGAATCTGAATTCTAGCTGATGGACATGCACTCTATTGCCAAACATTTGTAGACATACAATTGCTCAACATTTCGTCTGCATTGCAGGATGTCAACAGGCAGTGTGTCCCTCTACAACAGTAACAGCCTTACATCTAAACAAGATACTGGAAGATTGCTGTGAGCATTTCATTGCAGTCAGCCACAAGAGCAAATTTAGGTCAGTTACAGATGTTGGGTGTTTAGCTCTGGATCACAGACACCACCTTAACATATTCCATTAGATTGAACTGTCAGTCCAGAGATGGATTCTCCCCGTCACAGTGCTGAGGGTCTTTACACTCCTCTAGCCAACACTTGGCATTGGGAATGATGAAAATCTGCTGTGTCTTTGATTTGTAAATGAAGCCCAATGAGAGAAAGCTGTAACTCTTTTAAAGCGTTGAGTTCTGGAAAGAACACAGATGAGGATGTTTGAAAAGATGTGATAGATTTTTATTAAATGTTTCTTTTACACGCAGAAGCAGTGAGAGTCACTCTTCCGTGGAGTGTATAAGCACTTGGTCTCGCACTGAAAGCTCTGCAGTAGCTGCACTGGGGTGCAGGGAGTTGGAGTTGTGAATGGAGAACTGGAGCAGCACCATTAGCAGCACCACTGGAGCTGAGTGTTCCCTAAACAGGAACATAGAGACCCTCAACTTGTGGAGCTCTCTCTCTCTCTCTCTCTCTCTCCTGTTTGTCTCCTGACGTTAATGTAGCTCATCTCCATCCGTTAGAGCCACAGGAATCTCTCTGCCTGAGTGACTAAAGAGCCTCCATCTTCCAGACAGAGCTGTGTTCTCAGGCTCGACACACTCGAGACTCTCTGGACTACAGTCTGTGT
Organism: Hoplias malabaricus; assembly: GCF_029633855.1. Taxonomy (NCBI): domain Eukaryota; kingdom Metazoa; phylum Chordata; class Actinopteri; order Characiformes; family Erythrinidae; genus Hoplias; species Hoplias malabaricus. The sequence continues at coordinate 67,345,382 of NC_089820.1, forward strand.
CTGAGCTGGGAGATGTTGAATATGCCTTGCTCCCTGTAGACTGTATTACCCCGAGACACATTCACACTTGGACTGTTCATGTGAACGCAGTTCCAGGGATTAGTCCATATTTTTCACTTTATAATTGTAATATTTTAACCAAAAAACATTTTTTTTATAAAACTCTGAGGATGGAAACTGGTCTAATGAGTTTACGAAGACCCTGTGTCTGTAAATGGGTAAAAAAAAAACATGTCTGGGTCTGGTAGGCTAGGCTTATTCTCTCTCTGTTTGTTAGACAACAAATAGACCTCCAAATGTAACAGCTCAAGTTACAGATGAGTTTCAAACAGTGAATACAATCCTACAGACAATTTAAACTTCAGCTACGTACAAACAACAGTTGTTTTTCTCCTCAAACACACCGTTCCACCTTAAACGATGTAGAGCTTCTGAACATAAACAAACCAGAGAACAGCAATTGTCCAAAGCTGTCCGGGGTGTGTTCCTGCCTTTCACTCAGTAATTCTGGGTAGGCATTGGACCCACCTTGACTGTGATTAGTATAAAGCTGTTACAGAAGAAGTATGAATGAATGAATGATTGTTTCAGTGGATTCTGAGTAGTACTCTTTAACTAAGGATTTTTCGATTAAAACCACGACCCAAAAGATTGAAAGCAAGGTTTTATTTAAATGAGTGCAGCTGTTGCATTGCGTTTATTCAATTAAGAAAAAACGTAGAGGAATTTGTCACGCATGGCAAACATAACTTTTTCCAAAGGCACTGTGAGAAAGTGTCTGGAGGTACAGAGTGATAAATAACTGTGGGTTAAATAGGCCGTGTGTGTGTAGCTCGGATTACTGTTTGTGCTGGAGTGTGGAACTCACAAATGTTGAACTCTCTCTCGCCTTCACTCTCTCTATGTCACTCTCTCTTTCACTCAGGCATCTCTTAAAAATGGAGATGAGCTCGTGTCTCTCCTCCTCTGATTGCCCCCACCCCCCACTCCCCTGTAAATCAGTCTGTAAACCTGGTCTCTCCTTTGCCACCACATCCATCTCTCCCTCCATCCCTCCATCCCTCTATCCCTCTACCCGCTCTCTCCAAATAAACAAGCCGTTCGCTCTCAGTGAGCTTACAGCTAACGTTTCCTCTTTAATCCTCGAGCAATCCGACACCATGCCGCTGTTTGCTTTTCATCCCGAGAACGTTCGGAACTCCGGCGGCTGATGTCAGCAATCAGACCCGAGCCGCTCCTCCACTCCTTTATCCTCTCCTTGCATCTCTCAAACTCTCACGCTTTCCTTTCTTCAGTTCATTACTCTTTACTAATCACCCTAGCTGTTCCTCTTTCGGCTTTGCGTGAAACAGAGTGGCTTTTTTTTATTTTGGATGTGTTTGTATCTGTGTCTGTGTCTGTTCAAGACATTTTCAAGATGAGAACTATCAGAGCTAATTTACAGGGCCAACACCATGCTGCACATTTCTTTTTTAATACACAGTTCTGTAGGTTATTGATTGTGAATACAGGAGGTCCTCGGGTTACGTCAGTCCAGAGTTACGATGTTTCGTGGTTACGACACATCTCCCATTTACTGTATACGACTTAAGTGGTTTTGCGTCGTAAACGTCGTAACGTGAACTTCGTGTTTGGTGTGTGCGGCGCGGTGGAAGAATACACGGTTACGCGGCTCGGGACCGAGGAGGATAGGTGTTGGGATAGGATCAGTGCTTACAGTATGTTATTTACGTACAGTGTGTACGTATGTTCTGACTTACACCGAAAATCGGTTTATGACGCAACGTAGGAACGGATCAACGTCGTAAGTCGAGGACTTGCATTAGGCTTACAATATTTTTATTACCAATAGATACCTGCAATGAAAAAATAAATATGGGACATATTACTAATTATATTACACATACACACACACACATGTGCCCATATATATATATATAAACATTGCTGTAGGAATGCAACCTCCTCTCTCCGTCTGCAAAATGTTTTTATACAATTCCAGGATTTACTAAGAGTACAAATAAGTTAGAAAGCTTTTAAAAATATCTCAGTTAAAAATATCTTTTTGTCATTTTATGGTAACTTTTATATTGCATTAAAAAATGACAATCATTATTTTATTTTAACAAATAACCTAAAACGAAGTATGAATACGTAATGTTCACAACCGCAAAAATCCCAATCTTTAAAATCGTCAAAATCAAAACTCAAATAAAAACATATTTTTGGATAAAATATAATTCCCAAGAACAGAACACATCTATCACGTAATTTTGGAGCACTTCCAGATGGGATTCATAACAAATGCAGTGACCAAATAATTCACTCGCTATTTTCAAACTACGTACTTCATTTTTAGGTTATTGATTGACAGTTTTCATTACTACGCAACAGTTGCCATAAAATGACAAACGCACAAGAGAATGTTTGAGTTCTGAATTACAGTTGTACATTATACAAACACGTATTTGTACTCCTAATATATGACCCCACGTCCTGGCATTGTAAGGGACTGTCTGTCTGTCTCAGTCTTTCTGTCTGCTTCTCCCTGTTTTATGCATTGTGTGGAAGATGCTGTGTGAATGTGAGCATTGTTCTTTGTTACCCACAATTCTCTTGTCCCATAAATCTCTTGTACTTCAGAATTCAGACTGCGGTGATGGACCTAAAGCATACACTCCCTAAATTATTTTCTCTCTGTCTGTCTGTCTCTCTCTCTCTCTCTCTCTCTCTCTGTATTCTGACTAACACTCTATATTCCTCCTCTCTTTCCTATCTGTCTCTCTCTGTTTTACCTCCTTCTTCCCTTATATTATTCATCTCTCTCTCTCTCTCTCTCTCTCTCTCTGTGAGATCTCATGTCATTCTGATGTATGGTAAGAATGGCAGGATGGAATTTGATTGACTTCCCACATCAATGTCTTCACTCATTCACCGAGTCTGAGCTCTGGGCCTGTGTTCCTCCTCTCAGAGTCACTGAAGCGTGGCGCCTCAAACACAGCCCCGCTTTGTTCCCATTGTTGGTGAATAAATACACATCAAATATTTACTTTACGCCAGCGAGCGATGCAATCTGATGGAGATTTATGCCCCACTGCTAACCTCAAACCTCGCGCTCACATCAGCCCACGGCAAATGAGGCAAGCTTTCGGGCTTTTTTCCCTCCCATTTTTCCTTCTCGGAGGAAGTGGAGAATTCCTGGATAATCCTGCCATTCCTCCACTTTCTTCTCCTTGGCTTGCCTTTGTTTTCCTTAGACCTTTGCTTTGGAGTTTCTGTGTAGATCTAATCTCAGAAAAAACCGATAGTTCAACCAAATATAAAATTGTTTTTGTATTTCTTTTTCTTTCCTCACAAGGGAAAAACAAACAGGCGGGAGAGATGTAGTAAAAATACACTTTTCAGCTCTCTGTGACAGATGTTGCAGCATTTTTTAATAAAAATTATTTAAAAACATGATCTTCCATATAACCACCATGATCAAATAAATAATAACATTCATTCATTGTTTGAAACTGATTACCCAGAGCCTACCTGGAATCACTGGGCGCAAGGCAGGAACACACCCTGCAGGGGGCGCCAGTCTTTCACAGGGCGACACACACAGTCACACATAGGGACACTTTTTGAGTCACCAATCCACCTACCAAAGTTTTTTTGCACCCAGAGGAAACCCACGCAGACACAGGGAGAACACACCACACTCCTCACAGACAGTCACCCGGAGGAAACCCACGCAGACACAGGGAGAACACACCACACTCCTCACAGACAGTCACCCGGAGGAAACCCACGCAGACACAGGGAGAACACACCACACTCCTCACAGACAGTCACCCGGAGGAAACCCACGCAGACACAGGGAGAACACACCACACTCCTCACAGACAGTCACCCGGAGGAAACCCACACAGACACAGGGAGAACACACCACACTCCTCACAGACAGTCACCCGGAGGAAACCCACGCAGACACAGAGAGAACACACCACACTCCTCACAGACAGTCACCCGGAGGAAACCCACACAGACACAGGGAGAACACACCACACTCCTCACAGACAGTCACCCGGAGGAAACCCACGCAGACACAGGGAGAACACACCACACTCCTCACAGACAGTCACCCGGAGGAAACCCACGCAGACACAGGGAGAACACACCACACTCCTCACAGACAGTCACCCGGAGGAAACCCACGCAGACACAGGGAGAACACACCACACTCCTCACAGACAGTCACCCGGAGGAAACCCACACAGACACAGGGAGAACACACCACACTCCTCACAGACAGTCACCCGGAGGAATGGGTCGTATGGGTCCACTTTCTTAAATAAAAAAGAAAGAAAAAGTAAATATTAGTAAGCAGCTGGGTATTTTAATCAGATTCTAAAAACACTGATGTATGTGGAGTGTTGACATGTTGTTTAAAAGGCCACTAACTGCTGCAAACTAGCTGCGTCCTGTTCACACCCGCAATAGGAAAACATATCCCGCACTGAGCCTTGCCTGACCTTCACACTGACCGTATTCTCACACACACACTTCCTGCTGTCATGCTGCTAAGCGGCTGGGAAGGGGGCACTTTGTCTAGGTTCGGCGCTGAACTGTGACTTTATTTGGAGTACAGAGCCACAGTGTGCGTGTGTGTGTGTGTGTGTGTGTGTGTGTGTGTGTGACCCACTACATAGGGTCATGGCCTGGGCGAAAGCTCTGTGTGGTCTGTGGAGGGGAAAGGAAGAGCAGGGAGGTGGAGGGAGAAAGCAGAGTGTCGATTTTCTTACGCCACTGGAGTGAATGAACTTCACCCTCATTTCTATTTACCTTCTCATTCACATGTAGCTGTGTACAGTGTGGGTGGTTGGAGCTCCAACACTGCTCCACAGCCTAAAGGTGGGCCGCTTTATACCCCTCAAGTCCACGTTTGGCATTGGGTATGATCCATCGGCTCGTTTATTGCTGACCTAGAGTTTCAAAGACTTTATACAAGTGTCATACAAGCTGTGTACCTTAAAGTAACCGAATTCACTAATTAGAAGTGGTCAGATGAAAAGGAGATGGACAGGTCATTTATCACATCCACTTCAAAAGCCCTCAAAACAAATTAATCCAGCCAACACACACACATACACACACACACACACACACAGGCTCCTTCTCAGAGGCCATGTTGACGTGTTCATAACAGAGAGGACGGTGGTGACAAGGCTTTAAACACTGTTGTGTCAGCACTACATGCGCATACACACACAAACACAAATTCACACACAAGTGGAGAAATTTGGAACAAGTTGGAGTATTTTTAAACAAAGACTACATGTTTAACTATATTAGAGAGTGTGTGTGTGTGAGAGAGAAAGAGAGAGAGAGAGAGAGAGAGAGAGAGAGAGAGCGAGAGAGATGATGAATGATTGGTTTAGAGATTATCATGACATCCCATCGATTTAATCAAACGTAAAGTTTTCCTTTCAACAGATCTTAGCTGATCAGCAAAGACAGACTGGATCTAGGCGGCTAACATACCTTAAAAATTCCTGATATCTACTGATATATTTCATTTCAATTTTGTCATCACTGTTATTATTTAGTGTGGCACGGTGGTGCAGCAGGTTAGTGTCGCAGTCACACAGCTCCAGGGACCTGGAGGTTGTGGGTTCATTCCCGCTCCGGGTGACTGTCTGTGAGGAGTGTGGTGTGTTCTCTCTGTGTCTGCGTGGGTTTCCTCCGGGTGACTGTGTGTGGGGAGTGTGGTGTGTTCTCTCTGTGTCTGCGTGGGTTTCCTCCGGGTGACTGTCTGTGAGGAGTGTGGTGTGTTCTCTCTGTGTCTGCGTGGGTTTCCTCCAGGTGACTGTCTGTGAGGAGTGTGGTGTGTTCTCTGGACCCACCGTGACCCTGAACAGGATAAGGATTACAGATAATGAATGAATGAATGTTTTTTACACATTAAAAAGGTGTTGTCCACTAATAATGGTTATTATGGTGAATATTTTAAGGTCAGTATCGGCATCAGTCAGGCCAAAAAAGCCCAAATCATTCACCCCCTGCATGTTTGACAAAAAAGCCTTTATCCTGTGTGCATGACTTCGAAAATGTTTCCTATCCACTCCCTGCTCATAGTTCCTCACACACACACACACACACACACACACACACACACAGACCTCTTATCCACTCAGGGCCCATTGAGGGAAGGGAAGGATGAGTTACCCTCCATATATATGCATTGCACCTCTCCCACGACCAAAAAACATAGTTGGGGAAGCCACACGCGTGCATGCGTGTGTGTGTCTGTCTGTGTGTGTGTACAGTTTAGACCCAGGGGATCCATTCCTACATCTCCACTGTTGTGGTTGTGGGTACGAGTGCAGAAACAGATTTACCCAGATGTGTTCCAGATGAGGCAATGCCCAGCTCTTCTCAGCTAGAACTCTACCGCTGATCAAAGCGATCAGAGAGTGAAATCAATACGGAGAGAGAGAGAAAGAGAGATGCACTTAACTCTGAGAGCGTCCACAGAGTCTGAGTGTTCTTGTAGGATTGGGTGTTGTAGCCCTTTGAACCTTTCTGCTGCTACTGCTTTCCCTTCTCAGTCTCATGCTTTCCTTCCCTCTGGTTTTTGCTAGATGTGGAAACAGCTGTGAAATTTTGATGGCATTAAGCAACAAAATTGCTTAATTGGTTGAGCTTCACACGGGTAGAGCACCAGATTATTGTGTTGTTTGATTTGTTCTGGATCTGGATTTTCTCTAACAGTGAAATAAACAGCAAACAAAATGGTTCCAGACCAGATCTGTTTTATCCTACATTTGTGTATTCACAGAACGTCACTGGGCCCTCTGAATTACGAGGTTGTTGAGCAGTGGAAACACATTTAATGATATACATTTATAATGATATATGTATATAATTAAATGCATATGATATAATGACACATACATACTGCAAGCAAGCATGTACTCTCTCTCTCTCTCTCTCTCTCTCTCTCTCTCTCTCTCTCTCCTCTCTCTCTCTCTCTTTCTCTCTCCTCTCTCTCTCTCTTTCTCTCTCTCTTTCTCTCTCTCTCTCTCTCTCTCTCTATCCTCTCTCTCTTTCTCTCTCTCTCTCTCTCTCTCTCTCTCTCTCTCTCTCTCTCTCTTTCTCTTTTCTCTCTCTCTCTCTCTCTTTCTCTCTCCTCTCTTTCTCTTTTTCTCTCTCTCCTCTCTCTCTCTTTGTCTCTCTCTCTCTCTCTCTCTCTCTCTCTCTCTCTCTCTTTCTCTCTTCTCTCTCTTTCTCTCTTTTTCTCTATCTCCTCTCTCTCTCTCTCTCTCTCTCTCTCTCTCTCTCTCTCTCTCTCTCTCTCTCTCTCTCTCTCTCTCTCTCTCTCTTTCTTTCACACACTCACGCTGTCTCTCATTCTGTCAGTCTCTCTCTGTCCCATGCCAGCAGTGCTGGTGGTTTCTGTGTTGTTTTGAAATGTGTCAGTCACATTAGCAGTGTAAAGGAGTCTGTTGGCAGTGTGTGTGTTTGAAGCGCTGTGTGTATAGGCTCTGGGACCCTAACCACAGCCCTGCATGTGAGAGAGAGAGAGAGCGCGAGAGAGTGAGTGGGGGATTCGCATCAAACACACATACACCACTGCATGTTCCCCCAATCTAAATAAATATCACTGTTTCCTTTGCATGAGAGAGAGAGAGAGTCTATCGATCACATCTGTTTCTGAGGCTCACCCCCCGCCAGAGTGCGGCTAAGCTCCAGTTCTTTTGCAGCCAGCAGCTCCTCTGAACGTTTTCTTTGCGCAGTCACAATGACTTTTACTCACCGCTCTTTGCAGTGCGCTGGAATTTGTCTTGGCTCGATCGATGCTGTCGTCCACAGAACACAGCAGTGGGGTATTAACTATTATTAGACAAAACACACTATTATGAAAGTTACTTCACAGTTCTCTCCCTGAAGTCTGGAGTCACTTTTTCAGCTTGTTTTTATTAAAATTTGTATTTGTAAACTTATATTTGTAAAATGGCATTCCGTTGAAAGCTGTAAGAGTTTCCTCTTTTTCTTTAGAAATATATTTGACGTAAAGACATGGTCACGCTAGACATTTGCAGTTTGTGTGCTTTGTGTAACACGAGGACTGGAAGATATGTGATGCGAATAGTAGTATGTTTTGGTGCAGTACTGAACAAACCAGCTAACTCCCCAAACATAAAAGGTATATAAATAAATAAATAAATAATAAATAGAGAGAGAGAGGGCGGCACGGTGGTGCAGCAGGTAGTGCCTCAGCTCCAGGGGCCTGGAGGTAGTGGGTTCGATCCCCGCTCCAGGTGACTGTCTGTGAGGAGTGTGGTGTGTTCTCCCTGTGTCTGCGTGGGTTTCCTCCGGGTGACTGTCTGTGAGGAGTGTGGTGTGTTCTCCCTGTGTCTGCGTGGGTTTCCTCCAGGTGATTGTCTGTGAGGAGTGTGGTGTGTTCTCCCTGTGTCTGCGTGGGTTTCCTCCGGGTGACTGTCTGTGAGGAGTGTGGTGTGTTCTCCCTGTGTCTGCGTGGGTTTCCTCCGGGTGCTCCGGTTTCCTCCAACAGTCCAAAAACACACGTTGGTAGGTGGATTGGTGACTCAAAAAGTGTACGTAGGTGTGAGTGTGTGAGTGAATGTGTGTGTGTCTGTGTTGCCTTGTGAAGGACTATCGCCCCCTCCAGGGTGTATTCCCGCCTTGCGCCCAATGATTCCAGGTAAGCTCTGGGCCCACCGCGACCCTGAACTGGATAAGGGTTACAGATAATGAATGAATGAATAGAGAGAACCAAATAAACAACAACAACAGCAACAAAAAAAAACACCATCTACATACACCATCTACTCCAGCCCCCTGACTGAATGTGTACCAGGCCGCCTCCAGTTAATGTACCATTCTGTAATAGGCTTACGCAGTTCTACAATTAGCATTTCCTCCACTTTGTTGCTACAGTACTGTACCCAGCCCCTTCAGGTTACTGCAGCCAAAGGCAAATTCACAGGTCAGAGTTCACAAAACTAAGTGGAAAGTTTTGCTGGCAAAATGTGTTAGCCCTGGATGTTGGGGGTACATTTTTATTACAGTTTGCTCACCTACATCTAGTGTGACTGCAGGTTTCCAAATTTTAGACAGTTTCTACAGAATTAAATCATATTTTTCTTTTTTATGTTAAAACATTTGCAAAACATTTTTTCTTATTATTCATTGTGAAATCTTTTCTGATTTCTATTATTTTTTTTCAAATCCTGATTTAGTTCATACATTCATTCATGTATTCACTCTCTGTAGCTGTTATATTCTGACCGTGGTCACGGTGGGTCCAGAGTCCACCCGGCCTGGTGCTAGGCAGGAACACGCCATTCACAGGGATCTGGTTTTATTGCTGTAGATAAATAGCTGAAAAAAGTCGACAGAGCTGAACCACATTAACAGATGATCAATAGATTATGTAGCTACATAATCGGAGTGTAATATGTTGTCTATTATTTATAAACAAGCTTTATTTTCTTTGATGCTGCTGGGTGTAGGTCCAAGAGAATGTGGAGAATAGAACAGTTTTCAAATCTCTGGTTACTGTCACAGCAACAATGGAGCTTTGGCATGGCAAGAGCATCTGTGTGTGTGTGTGTGTGTGTGTGTGTGTGTGTGTGTGAAAGACAACCACTGGGGACCTGAGGTTTGTATCTGAGCACAGCCTCAATGAGATGGCACACTGTTTGTTCCATCCAGCATTCCTGGGCCAGTGGCAAAGATAAATGAAGCGTTTGGTCGTGGGCCCTGAAGCGGTGGGTTTGAGGATTTTGGGTTCTATTTCAGCCCCTCGGCAGCTGTGGTGTTGAAGGGGAGAGCTCCAGTCCCTGTGGTGTGGTGCTGAAGTTCTGTGGGTACACTCTGTGTGTGTTTGTGCTCTCCGACGCGCTTCCGTGCTCTGGAGAAACAGTGGCAGGAATTGCTCTCAGCACATTCTTTTCCTGCTCCAGACCAGAACAAGAACAAGTGCTTAAATAACCTCCAGCAGTTTCACCAGCTTTATCCTTTGCCAGATTAAACCGTCTGCTGGTTTTTGTGAAGGGATTAAAGCTTTAAATCTAGACCAGGGATTCCCAAACTAGGGGTCAGTACCCCACTTGGGGTCACCTCATTTATAAAAGGATTCATCAGAGAACAGTCCAGGACATTATTTTCCAAAACAGTCCTAACACCATAGTCTTATTGGTGCCAATAGAAGTTCAGGGATGAACAGATATCAGAAAGATAGACAAGGGGGACAGGATCGAGTGAGGGGTGTTGGGTTTGAGGTATTTGGATATAATGGCGTGATATGTTCTGATCCTGGAATTTTACGGTGCCGTTTGCCCCCATCCTGATCTCCTGAAGTCCAGACTGGTCTCTCTCCAGCACAATCCGCTCCACTGTTCCAGACCCAAGGCAGGCACCCACGAGAGCCTTCAATGAAGCCCAATGTCAATTGATGCCGCTGTCTTTGTGAAGCGCAAAGGGGGCTTTTTACAGGGTGTAGAGGGAGGGGTGTCACCCAACAGGATGATAAATGCTATGTGGAGATTGGAGGGGGTCGATCACTCACGAGCAGAAAAGAGCTTCTTTCATCGTTTTCCTCTCTCTCTCTCTCTCTCTCTCTCTCTCTCTCCATGGGCAGAATGAATGGTGAGAGCTGGATGAAAGTTTAAACAGAGGGCTGTTTGCTCTAGACGGGGCGCTGGGGCTGTAATTCTTTGGCCTTCTTCAGAGACCTGGAGGCCTGCCTGTGATTAGCTCTCTGCCGTGTTTGTTATCCTTCATGTCACCATGGACTTAAACGCCTTTCACCTCCCAGCCGGACGCCTTGCTCTCGAACGGGTCGCCCTCCCAAGCCTTTACTCTACTCTATTCTCACATATACGTATGTAAATAGCCTGAGGACACTGACGTCCAGCTTTGGGAACTGTAGATTTTATATCACAATCTAACGTGAAATCTCTGCTGGTCTAATAACATCTGATAAAGCATTTTCAGGGGTGAAAGCAATCGAAAGTGTACTGTACATATTTGACATATAAAAAGCATAGTTAGCGTGTCAGTAGTGGCGTCACTTTTGCTCCAATCCCATTGATTCCTGAGCTGTCATCTTGTGCGATAACCTCCTCAAATGTTTCAGCCTTCGCACAACAGCAGGTTTCCCACCATTCTGATCTTTGACTACCTGTTTCCTGTTTCCTTCCCAGTTTGAGTTATTCCTGCTGCACTTTACTGCACGATGTACACTGACCTACAGCTAGCATCCACTCTTCACATGAACAAACTGACCTCCAATCAGCTTCCTCCAGGATCATGTCCCATTGACTCCCACTGATTCCATTATCAACGTGGTGGATAAGGGGCGTATGTCTTCTGTTCTGTCTCTGGGATAAGATTAGATCTGATTTGATTAGATTAGAGCGCTATTGTAGGGAACATGACTCTAGGCCATAAAAAAGGAACCTGTCTTGAGAGTGTCAAAGACCTCAGATGTGTGCACTGGCAGTCAGAAATGATTGCTTGTGTCATTTGCTGATGTTTAGCAACTGCTTATTCTGTCTGGAGGACAACAATAACTAATGACTGATATTTGGAGTAGACAGTGTGAAATGGACCAGAGATTTTATAACAGTTTTTTAAATCTGTTAAATCATTTTTAGGAAAGTATGGCATGGTTCGACTGGACCAGGGTTTTTCTAACTTTTTTTCTCCTAACCCACATTTTGTGCATTGATTTATAACGAGGCCCAGGCAACACAAACTCTGAAAGTTTGCTACATCATTAAAATAAATATAACGGGTGTTGGCCTATTTATTTCTCAACACCACTTTAAATAGTGGGTCGGCACGGTGGCGCAGCAGGTTAGTGTCGCAGTCACACAGCTCCAGGGACCTGGAGGTTGTGGGTTAAAGTCCCGCTCCGGGTGACTGTCTGTGAGGAGCGTGGTGTGTTCTCCCTGTGTCTGCGTGGGTTTCCTCCGGGTGACTGTCTGTGAGGAGTGTGGTGTGTTCTCTCTGTGTCCGCGTGGGTTTCCTCCGGGTGATTGTCTGTGAGGAGTGTGGTGTGTTCTCCCTGTGTCTGCGTGGGTTTCCTCCGGGTGACTGTCTGTGAGGAGTGTGGTGTGTTCTCCCTGTGTCTGCGTGGGTTTCCTCCGGGTGACTGTCTGTGAGGAGTATGGTGTGTTCTCCCTGTGTCTGCGTGGGTTTCCTCCGGGTGACTGTCTGTGAGGAGTGTGGTGTGTTCTCCCTGTGTCTGCATGGGTTTCCTCCGGGTGCTCCGGTTTCCTCCCAGGCTCCAAAAACACACGTTGGTAGGTGGATTGGTGGCTTAAAAGTATCCGTAGGTGTGAGTGTGTGAGTGAATGTGTGAGTGTGTGTTGCCCTAACAGGGTGTATTCCCGCCTTGCGCCCAGTGATTCCAGGTAGGCTCTGGACCCTCTGCGACCCTGAACTGGGTAAGCGCTTACAGACAATGAATGAATGAATGAATGAATGAAATTTTAATAGTTTTCAGAGTTAGGGTGAATCCCATTTCTTGGTTTTGCCTAGGGGTAGGGGAAATAATGTACTAAAATACTGTAAATAATAATATTGAGAAATAAATCCACAAAGGTCAGTATTTTCTCTTTTAAAAACTACGATGACAGTTATATTATGTTAGTTTTATGTAAGTTCTAATTATGACCCTTTGCTCACAACAAGCTGAAAACATAAAATAAAAATCCGGTTCCACCTTAAATGATGAATCAGTTACATCCTAGCACTTGATGTTACTGCAACATTTAAGGTGGAACTGGAAGGTTCTAAAAAAAATTTGCTCCATTATAAAAAGCTGGTGAAGCTTGGTATTTCATGGGTGATAACATAATATCGTTGAACACTTCTAAAGGCGTATGATGCCTTATATTTACCTAAAGTCCAGCAATGCTCCTTGATATCACAGCTGACCTTAGAGCAATGCCTAAGCCTGGGAATGAATGCTCCTTTTTATTTCTGTTCTGATGATGTATCAGGCTCTTGAAAGTTTGTATGGATTCGTTGAGGAAGATTTTAACCCCTACATCATGTAACTCAGTTCAAAGTATGACACTCGGAAAAAAAAAAGTTAG